>NC_133325.1:798983135-799198135 GCF_042186555.1 Aquarana catesbeiana
CTCTCTCTCTCTCTCTCTCTCTCTCTCTCTCTCTCTCTCTCTCCCTTCTCTCCTCCTGCTCTCGCCTCTCTTTCCCCATCACTCCTCTTTCTCCTCTCTCCCCCTTCTCTCTCTCTCCTCTCTCTCCCCTTCTCTCTCCCCCCCTTCTCTCTCCCCTTCTCTCTCCTCTCCTGCCCTCTCCCCTTCTCTCTCCTCTCTATCTCGCTCTCTCCCCCTTCTCTTTCTCTCCTCTCTCTCTCTCTCTCGCTCTCTCTCTCCCCCTCCTCTCTTCTCTCTCCTCTCTCCCCCTTCTCTCTCCTCTCTCTCCTCCTTCTCTCTCTCTCTTCTCTCTCCCCTTCTCTCTTCCTCTCTCCTCTCTCTCCCCCTTCTCTCTCCCCTTCTCTCTCCCCTTCTCTCTCCTCTCCTGCTCTCTCCCCTTCTCTCTCCTCTCTATCTCTCTCTCTCCCCCCCTCTCTTTCTCTCCTCTCTCTCTCTCTCTCTCTCTCTCCCCTTCTCTCCTCCTGCTCTCGCCTCTCTTTCCCCATCACTCCTCTCGCTCTCTCTCTCCCCCTCTCTCTTCTCTCTCCTCTCTCCCCGTTCTTCTCTCTCTCTGCTCTCTCTCCTCCTTCTCTCTCTCTCTTCTCTCTCCCCTTCTCTCTTCCTCTCTCCTCTCTCTCTCTCTCTCCCCGTCTCTCCTCTCTCTCTCTCTTCCTCTCTTCCCTCTCCCCCCTTCTCTCTCCTCTTTCCCTTCTCTCTCCTCTTTCCCCTTCTCTCTCCTTTCTCTGTCTCCCCATTCTCTCTCCTCCTCTCTCTCCACCCCGTCTATCCTCTCTCTCCCTTCTCTCTCTTTCTCTGTCTCCCCATTCTCTCTCTCTCCCCCCTTCTTTCTCTCCCACCTCTCTCCCCTTCTCTCTCGTCTCTCCCTCTTCTCCTGATGTATTTTAATAGACATACAAGCTTGCCGGCCCTATTTCACTTCCAGAAAAAGAGGGCCTGGCCCTGTAGCCCTTCACAGACTGTATAGAATGGGAGTTCTCTTTGTTTTGCTGAGTCTGCTCTCGGAGTGAAGGACTCCTGTCCCGGGGAAGTGCGGTGAGGAGGACGGAGAGCACCGCGCCATTTTTACAATTCGAAAACAGTTTATTGATCACAAGTCGCGTTCATCAATAAAAGAACCAACGCGTTCCAGGGGTCCTAGAGAACCTCCTTCATCAGGGCTCTAATATAACGATTAGGAATGTAATGCAGTAATCTCACCCACAGACAATGGATTATAATGCATGTAACACATGAATAGAGCAACAGATAACAATAGATATTTAATGTGCCTTATCAATACTTTAAAGTACAGCCGTTTTTACAAAGAAGAAAGTATAAGCGGCATACCAAGAATAAGAAAAAGAGGTCCCCAACCCACGTCTCGGGGTATTCAGTGCCCCTTCCTCAGGGTATTGGACTGTGACCTACTGTATGGATAAGGCATGCCGGATATCTCACATGTGCTTACATCCATTGGAATATATTTGGACACCATTTATTGGTACCCATGAGATCAATACAGTCCCGTTTGGATGATATAGTCTGTTGGTGTTCCTATTCATATAAGTTGGGGGGGATGAGTTAGTTGATTTATTAGCACCCCAATATTGCATTACTATATTCTATTGGTTGCCAGATACAATATCTAAATCTGTATATAGCAATTACATGATTCAAAATAGACAGAGGTCCATCAGGTTGAACCTTCATGTGTGTGGTTCCAGCACGGTAAAAAAATTGTCCCCCCTCCCCCTTCCTTTTTGTTCCTTCTCCCCCGACCCCATACCGGCGTTTAGATGAATCCTTGGATCAACCTCCTTAGGCCTTCAATTAGCGTTGAATATTTGAGTAATATAACAATAGACAACATTTACCATACTAATGGAAGTCCCAGTGGTTAGATTATGGCCCTCATGAAGGGGGTTCTCTAGGATCCCCGAAACATGATTTATGTTTTTTTGTTGAATAAAACTTTTGACCAATAAACAGTTTCATGACTATAAACCCAAAATGTGGTGTCCTCCTTCCTAGTCTGAGTTTAGTGCTTCACTTATCCAACCATGGATCTTGTACCCTAGAACAGGTTTTCGCAACCCTATCGAGGCCGGGGGCCCGGTAAATTCTTCCAAATCCTACCATGACCCAACAGTAAAAAAGTTTATACTCATGCAATAAAAGTATGGGGATATTAAGTATGTATTGAAATGCTGGAAGACTTTTGATGTGGTTGTGGAAGGACTTTGGGGGCTCTGCACCAGACTTGGTGACCCTGTAGGGGATGAGGTTTCTGGAGGGAGTTGAGAGCAACTGTGGGGGATGGGGTCTTTGCAAGAGACTAATGCAGGAACACAGCAGGAGACTGTAAGGCCCTGCAGAGTTTGGAGACACTAAAGGGGGGTGGGGGGGGGGGGGACTGCAGGACGCTGGGAGGCACTGTGGGGGTCTGGGGGCTTTGTGGTTAGGTTTGAGCGGCAATGTGGATGCTGAGGGCTCTTAGGGATTCTAGGGGCTCTGTGGGAGGTTGAGGGGCAGTGTGGGTGCTGAGAACTCTCGGGGTGTCTGGGCGCTCTGTGAGGAGCTAATGGGCAGTGAGGGCGCTGAGAGCTCTCAGGGGGTCTGTGGGGGCTGATGGGCAGTGTGGGTGCTGAGGACTCTCAGGGGGTCTGGGGGCTCTGTGGGGGGTTGGGGAGCAATGTGGATGCTGAGGGCTCTTAGGGATTCTGGGCGCTCTGTGGGGGGCTGATGGGCAGTGAGGGTGCTGAGGGCTCTCAGGGGGTCTGGGGGCCCTGTGGGGAGGTTGAGGGGCAGTGTGGGTGCTGAGGGCTCTCATGGGGTCTGAGTGCTCTGTGGGGGGGGGGGGTTGAGGCGCAGTGTGTGCTGTGGGCTCTCAGGGGGTCTGGGGGCTTTGTTGGGTGTTGAGGGGCAGTGTGGATCCTGAGGGCTCTCAGGGGGTCTGGGGGCCCTGTGGGGAGGTTGAGGGGCAGTGTGGATGCTGAGGGCGCTTAGGGATTCTGGGGGCTCTGTGGGAAGTTGAGGGGCAGTGTGGGTGCTGAGAACTCTTGGGGTGTCTGGGCGCTCTGTGAGGGGCTGATGGGCAGTGAGGGTGCTGAGGGCTCTCAGGGGGTCTGGGAGCCCTGTGGGGGGGTTGAGGGGCAGTGTGGGTGCTGAGGGCTCTCATGGGGTCTGAGTGCTCTGTGGGGGGGGGGGGGTTGAGGCGCAGTGTGTGCTGTGGGCTCTCAGGGGGTCTGGGGGCTTTGTTGGGTGTTGAGGGGCAGTGTGGATCCTGAGGGCTCTCAGGGGGTCTGGGGGCCCTGTGGGGAGGTTGAGGGGCAGTGTGGGTGCTGAGGGCTCTTAGGGATTCTGGGGGTTCTGTGGGAGGTTGAGGGGCAGTGTGGGTGCTGAGGACTCTCGGGGGGTCTGGGGGCTCTGTGGGGGGCTGATGGTCAGTGTGGGTGCTGAGGGCTCTCGGGGGGTCTGGGGGCTCTGTGGGGGGCTGATGGTCAGTGTGGGTGCTGAGGGCTCTCAGCCGGTCTGGGGGGCTTTGTGGGGGGGGGGATGAGGAGCAGTGTGGGGCCTGAGTGCTCTGGGGGGGGAGCTGGGTGCTGTTTGAGGGGCACTGTGGATCACTATAGGAGGATGGGTGGCACTATGACAGCTGGGAAGCACTGCGGTGTGGCATGTGGATGAGGCGGGCTCACTGGCTCTTTTTCCAATCAGATATGGAGCAGTGTTTTTTTTATAGTTCCTATTTTTTTTTTACATTTTAATATTTCCTTTGGGCCTGACTGGGAGCAAACGCAGACAAATAAAACTGCCCAGACATCTTGGTCGTATTTCCACCGTACTCGGCCTCCTCGTTTTTACGATCGGCTGGCGTGTTTATGCCAGCTTTGCGGGTTGCTGTTTGTTGGGAACATTTTCTGGTGAGGTGAAATCTCCGTCCTCTGGGTTTCCCGTAATCTTGCCAGGTCTTGTAAGTAAACAAAAAAAAAAAAAAAAAAAGAAGCTAATTCTCTGATCCGCTTACATAGAGAGAAATATTTTTTCCACACAATTTTAGTGAGTGCCGACAAGTTTAGCTGTCACAAAAACAGACCCTTAATGCGCGAGCCTTGTGTACGATATCCGAGACCGAAAAAACGTAAATGTAAATACTATGAGCATTTCTACCAGATCTGAAGTAGCTTTTTTGGCCACTTTAAATGCCCATTGAGATCCATATGTGTGTGTTTTTGTATCGTTGGGCGGGTGCGCTGCGATCCGTCAATGTGCGTTTCCATTTGTTAAAGCCATTGACCAAGGCTTGGTAATACCTGCTGCCAATGCACTTTGATGTGTCGCCATTGACCTCTACGGACAAAGAAATGGACATGTTGAATTTTTTAAAACCAACTGCAGTGCAGATATAGGAATGGGTGCTATTTTTTTTCATTTTTTTAATATATGTATTAATATTATTAGTTTATTATTATTATTATTTTAATTATGGGGAACATCACGACATATGGATTTTAACACACTGTAATGGCGGCATTAAATGCAACCATATCTAATTTATTTATTATTGTTATTATTATTATTATTTGTAGTAGTAGTCGCAGTAGTAGTAGTAGTAGTATTTTATTGTTGAATTATTATTTATTATTGTTTTATTATGGGGACAACTCGACATATGCATTTCAACACATTGTAATAGGTGCAGTAAATGCAAAAATATTTCATTTATTTATTATTATTATTTTTTTGTAGTAGTAGTGGTATTTTATTGTTGAATTATTATTAATTACTTTTATTGTTTTATTATTTTCATTATGGGGATCAACATATTTATTTTAACACATTGTAACAAGTGCATCAAATTCAACAATATTTAATGTATTTATTATTATTATTATTATTAGTAGTAGTAGTAGTAGTAGTAGTATTTTATTATTAAATTATTATTTATTTATATATATATATATATATATATTACTATTATTGTTTTAATATTTTTATTATGGGGAACAACACATTCATTTTAACAGATTGTAATTGGTGCATTATATGTATCAATATTTAATTTGTTTATTATTAGTATTATTAGTATTAGTAGTATTTTTTTTTTTTTGATATTATTATTTTTATTTATTCATTTTTTATGGGGAGCAATACGACATATGCATTTCAACACATTGTAATGGGTGCATTAATTGCAACAATATCTCATTTATTTATTATTATTTGTAGTAGTAGTATTTTATTGTTGAATTATTATGTATTACTATTATTTTTTATTATTTTTATTACTATGGGGGGCAACATATTCATTTTAACACATTGTAACTGGTGCATCAATATTTAATGTATTTATTATGATTATTATTAGTAGTAGCAGTAGTATTTTATTGTTGAATTATTATTATTATTATTATTATTTTTTTTTTATGGGGAGCAATACAACATATGCATTTCAACATATTGTAACAGGTGCATTAAAATGCAACAATATTTAATTTATTTATTATTGGTAGTAGTATTTTATTGTTGAATTATTATAACATTTTCTATTATGGGGAACAAAAGGACATATGCATTTCAACAAATTGTAACAGGTGCATTAAAATGCAACAATAATTATTATTATTATTATTATTGATATTATTCTTTTTTTTATTATTATTTGTTTATTATTTTATTATTATTTTTATTATGGGGAACCACATATGCATTTCAACATATTGTGACGAGAGCAATAAATGCAACAATATTTAATTTATTTTGTATTATTATTATCAGTAGTAGTAGTATTTTATTGTTGAATTATTATTATTATTATTTTTTTTTTTTATGGGGAGCAATACGACATATGCATTTTAACACATTGCAACAGGTGCATTAAAATGCAGCAATTTTTTTTATTAATTATTATTGATATTCTTTTTTATTGTTATTTTTTATTTTATTATTATTTTTATTATGGGGAACAACATATGCATTTCAACACACTGTGACGAGTGCATTAAAATGCTGCAATGTAAATGAGCGTCTCTCCAATTATTTGCCATTTAATAATAAAATATTACACACAGTGTCAGCCAATGTCCCAATGTGAACATTCCTGATTGGACACATTGGAGTCTTCGAGAACCCGCGCAATCCAAATGAAACAATGTAACACAATGAATACTTATTACATAAAGCAATAATTGTTTTGCTGCTCTGGCTTTGGAGTGTCAGCTCAGGGATGGAGGGAAATGTGGAACGATCCTTTAAGCAGCAAGTAGAAGTGATATTTGTGTAAAAAATTGGATTGGCTCTTCGTAGTGAGTGGCGGTTTGTTGGACCGGCTTAAAAATTAATCCTTTCGTTAAATGACCCCCTTATGTCTGTCCTCTAAGGCCAGCGTGCGATCAGCTGCGATGCCACCCCTACGAGACGAGCGATTCCCAAAAATGACTAAAGGCATCAAAGAAAAAAGGCAAACTGTAATAATATAATTATGGTGTCAAATTTCGACTGTGCTGCATACAGTATGTAGCATGCATTACATATAATATGCATTATATATATTTACATTTTTTACTTTTATTGTTGTTGAATATTATTTTTTTATTATTATCAGTATTTTTTTTTACTATTATATTATTATTAATAATAATGATGATGGTGATGATAATAATAATTTGAAATATTATTGTTATGATTATTATTATTATGCATAATATTTGAATTAAATAAATATTAAATCAAATTAATATTTAATAACACTTAAAAAAATGATAATTGAAGAAATTATGACGATCATAATTTGTAATATTGTTATGGTTATTATTATTACAAAAATATTTAAATTAAATAAATATTAAATCTAATTATTATGTAATGATACTTAAAAAAAATTATTATGAAGAAGAATATTTGAAATGTTAAATTAATATTTAATAATACTTTAAAAATATGATATTTGTAATATTGCTTTGATTAATATTATTATGAATAATTTTTGAATCAAATAAATATTAAATCTAATTAATATTTAATAACATTTAAAAAATGATAATTGAAGAAATTATGATGATCATAATTTGTAATATTGTTATGATTACTATTACAAAAATATTTAAATTAAATAATATTAAATCTAACTATTTTGTATTAATACTTAAAAAAATAATATTATGAAGAATATTTGAATTAAATATTAAATCTCATTAATATTTAATAATACTTAAAAAATAGGATAACTGTAGAAATGATAATAATAATTTGTAATATTGTTATGATTATTATTATTTTGAATCATTTTTGAATTAAATAAATATTAAATCTAATTAATATTTAATAACACTTAAAAATTGGATAATTGAAGAAATTATGATAATAATTTTTAATATTGTTATGATTATTATTACAAAAATATTTAAATTATATAAATATCAAATGTAATTATTATGTAATAATACTTAAAAAAAAATATTATTACGAAGAATATTTGAATTAAATATTAAATCTAATTAACATTTAATAATACCTAAAAAAAATATGATAACTGTAGAAATTATGATAATAATTTGTAATATTGTTATGATGATTATTATTATTATTATTATTATTATTATTATTATTATTATTATTATGAATAATTTTTTAGATAAATATTAAATCTAATAATAAATCTAAATCTAATAACACTTAAAAAAATGTTAATTGAAGAAATTATGATGATCATAATTTGTATTATTGTTATGATTATTACAAAAAGATTTAAATTAAATATTAAATCTAATTATTATATAATAATACTTAAAAAAATGATTATTGTGAAGAATATTTGAATTAAATATTAAATCTAATTAATATTTAATAATACTTAAAAAATATGATAACTGTAGAAATTATGATAATTGTAATATTGTTGTTATTATTATTATTATGATTAATATTTGAATTAAATAAATATTACATCGTATTAATATTTAATAACACTTAAAAATGGGATAATTGAAGAAATGATGATAATTTTTAATATTGTTATGATTATTATTATGAAAATATTTAATTTATATAAATATTAAATCTAATTAATATTTAATAATACTTAAAAAAATATTATTATGAAGATTTGAATTAAATCTAATATTTAATAACACTTAAAAAAATGTGTTAACTGTAGAAATGATTATAATAATTTGTAATATTATTGTTGTGATTAATATTATTATGAAAAATATTTAAATTAAATAAATGTCAAATCTAATTCATATTTAATAACACTTAAAAAATGTGATAACTGTAGAAATAATTATGATAATTTGTAATATTATTGTTATGATTATTATGAAAAATATTTAAATTAAATAAATATTAAATCTAATTCATATTTAATAATACTTAAAAAAATTGGATAATTGAAGAAATGATTAAAAAAACAAATCAAAACAGGCTTCAATTTATACTCCGGTTTTTTAAATGATTGATGCCGACTGCACCCAATTTATAGGGACAATGTAGAAGGTTTTAATGCCTTGTCCCTGGAAAAGTCCCAGATTTTTACGTCTTACCTCATATACTAATAAATCTTTCTTACGGTTTTTTTATTTTACGTCGCATTATATGTGAATTTTTCTTTGTTTTTGTAGTTAATGGCTTATTGACTATCTGTGTTTATTCTATATTCCTGTTTAATTACCATTTTATAGGTTGGTATATAGTGAATTATAACTGCAGGGATGAAGGATTACCATGGACCCCCCCGGATTAGATTGTAAAATGGATCGCTCGATCTATCGGTGATCCTTGCATGGCCTGGTCTGACCCCGAGTGTAAGCTCCTCTGGTACAGAGACTGATGTGACTGGCTCAGTGTTCTCTGTACAGCGCTGCGGTATATGTCAGAGCTATAGAAATGTATAATAATAGTGTGTGACTGGGGGAAGGGGGGGCACATTAGATTGTAAGCTCCTCTGGTGCAGAGACTGATGTGACCGGCTCAGTGTTCTCTGTACAGCACTGCGGTATATGTTAGAGCTACATAAACATATATTAATAATAGTATGTGACTGTGGGGGTGGACATTAGAGTGTAAGCTCCTCTGGTACAGAGACTGATGTGACCGGCTCTGTGTTCTCTGTACAGCACTGCGGTATATGTTAGAGCTATATAAACATATAATAATAATATGTGTGTGACTGTGGTGGGGGGATGATGACATTAGAGTGTAAGCTCCTGTGGTGCAGAGGCTCCTTTCATTAAGCTGTAACAATCATGATTTACATTCATTCCATATTTGAGGAACATTTTTATTCTTTCCTCCCTCCGCTCCAGAAATCCTCCAGAACTTCACAATTTCTCACATGCCTCCCCCCCCTCTCTAAATCCAGCCATTAATCCGCCCAGCATGCCGGAGGGCCGGTTCCCAGGCCGCCCGCGGGGAGGGCAAGGCTGCCCCTACGGTGCGGGGTTTCATAGCTGGAGTCATATTTTTGCTATGAATATGAGAAAATAACTCTCTGGGCTATTCCCACCTCCGGCCCGCCGTATCCTATATATCTATATCTTCTAATATTTCTCTCATCTGTCTCCAGCTGGAGGTGGAAGGCGGCTGGAGGAAACCGTCCCGCGCTCCTCGCTAAAACCACCCAGATTGTGGGATTTTATTGGTAATGTCCATCCGGCAAAACCGGCTTTGTGACAGCGGCACCCCGGAAAGTCCACTTAATTCAAGAACTGACCCGACTTATCGATTCGAGGGCCGGAGACCGAGAGGAGGCCGGGGGGCAGCTGCTGGACTCCAATATACACCATACTAGTCTATAATATATATACTAAATATATATACCAGTCCACAATATAGATATATATACTAAATATATATACCAGTCCACAATATAGATATATATACTAAATATATATACCAGTCCACAATATAGATATATATACTAAATATATATACCAGTCCACAATATAGATATATATACTAAATATATATACCAGTCCACAATATAGATATATATACTAAATATATATACCAGTCCACAATATAGATATATATACTAAATATATATACCAGTCCACAATATAGATATATATACTAAATATATATACCAGTCTACAATATATATACTAAGGAATAAAGAAGACTGAGCGCTGGGACAGTGATGTTCTGTAAAAAAAAAAAATAAGTGTGTGTTGTAATGTTGATGCCACCAAAAAATGAAAGACGACTTTATACTGAAGGATAAATAAAGAGAAAGAATAAAGGATACTGAGTGCTGCAACATTGTTGCTGTTTAATATATACACAGTGTATATATAGTTACTATGTAACACACACTCTCTAAGTCTCTCTCTCTATTTTTTTTTTCCTCTCTTTTCTTTTTCTGTTTTCTTTTTCTCTTTCTCTTTCTTTCTCTCTCTTTCGCGTTCTCTGTTTTTCTCTTTACCTTTCTTTTTTCTTTCTCTCCCTCTTTTTCTGTTTCTCTTCTTTTCTCTCTTCCTCTCGTTTTCTCTCTCTTTTTCTTTTTCTCTCTTTGTTTCTTTTTCTCTTTCTCGCTCTTTTTTTCTTTACTTTTTCTCTTTTCTTTTTTTTCAGTCTCTCTCTCTCTCTCTCTCACATTCTTTCTTTTTCGCTCTTTCTCTTACTCACTCTCTTTCTCTTCCTTTTTCTCTTTCTTTCCCTCTCTATTCCCTTTTTCTTACTCTCTATCTTTCTTTTTCTCTTTTTCTCTCTCTTTGTTTCTTTTTCTCTTTACCTTTCTTTTTTTTCTTTCTCTCTCTTTTCTTTCTTTACTTTCTCCCTTTTCTTTTTCTTTTTTCCTTCTCTCTCTCACTTTCTTTTTCGTTCTTTCTCTTACTTGCTCTCTCTCTCTTTTTCTCTTTCTTTCCCTCTCTTTCTCTTCCCTTTTTCTTACTCTCTATCTCTCTCTTTCTCTTTTTCTCTCTGTTTCTTTTTCTCTTTACCTTTCTTTTTCTCTTTACCTTTTTTTTTCTCTTTACCTTTCTTTTTCTCTTTACCTTTTTTTTTCTTTTTTTCTCTCTCTTTGTTTCTTTTTCTCTTTACCCTTCTTTTTTTCTTTCTCTCTCTTTTTTTATTTACTTTTTCTCTTTTCTTTTTTCCTTCTCTCTCTCTCACTTTCTTTCTTTTTCTTTTTTGTTCTTTCTCTTACTCGCTCTCTCTTTCTCTTCCTTTTTCTCTTTCTTTCCCTCTCCTCTTCCTTTTTCTTGCGCTCTCTCTCTCTCTCTCTCTCTCTCTCTCTCTTTCTCTCTTACTTTCTTTCTCTTTCTATGTCTTTCTTTCTTTCATTCTTTCTTTCTTTCTCTCTCTACTTTTTTTTTTTAAGAACATCAATGTTGCAGTGCTCAGTCTTTATTCTTCTTCTTGATTTTATTCCTCAGTATATATATTATAGAACAGTATTGTACATATTAGAGTACAGCAGCTGTCCCCAACCTCCTATATACAATGTAACATACACCGTTACAAAGTAATTATGTATCATTGTTTAATAGATGTTGACAAATTACAATTGATTGACAGAGACTGAGGAGTGCGGTACACTTATAATATATATGTATCAATGCGTATATTTGTGTGCGTTGTAATGATATTGCTACTAAATAATAAAGAAGAATAGAAGAATTAGAAGAATATATATATATATATATATATATATATATATATATATAAATATAAATAAAGAAGACTGAGTGCTGTAACATTGTTGCTCTTTAATATTATATACAGTGTATATTTTAATATACATATTAACATAAATGTTGCAGAATTATGTCTTCTTCATTCTTCTTCTTGATTTATTCCTCAGTATATATATTATAGAATAGTATAGTACATATTATAGTACAGCAGCTGTCCCCGGCCTTCTACTGTATAAATACTGTAGTTACATATCATGTAGTTGTATCATCGTTCTTGATTAGATGTTGAAAAATTACAGTTGATCGCCAGAGATTGAGGAGTGCGGTACACTATTTGTTAATATACAGTGCCTTGTAAAAGTATTCATACCCCTTGAAATCTCCCACATTTTCTCATGTTACAACCAAAAACGTAAATGTATTTTATTAGGATTTTATGTGATAGACAAACACAAAGTGGCACATAATTGTGAAGTGGAAGGAAAATGATAAATTATACAAATATGTGAAAAGTGTGGGGGGTACATTTGTATGGCGCCCCCCGGAGTCAATTCTTTGTAGAACCCCCTTTCACTGCAATTACAGCTGCAAGTCTTTTTGGGGATGTCTCTACCAGCTTTGCACATCTAGAGAGGGACATCATTTTTGCCCATTCTTCTTCTTTGTAAAATATCTCAAGCTCTGTCAGATTGGATGGAGAGCGTCTGTGAACAGCAATTTTCAAGTCTTGCCACAGATTCTCAATGTGATTTAGGTCTGGACTGTGGCTGGACCATTCTAACACATGAATATGCTTTGATCTAAACCATTCCATTGTAGCTCTGGCTGGATGTTTCGGGTCGTTGTCCTGCTGGAAGGTGAACCTCCCCCCCAGTCTCAAGTCTTTTGCAGACTCTAACAGGTTTTCTTCTAAGATTGTCCTGTATTTGGCTCCATCCATCTTCCCATCAACTCTGACCAGCTTCCCTGTCCCTGCTGAAGAAAAGCATCCCCACCACATGATGCTGCCACCACCATGTTTCACAGTGGGGATGGTGTATTCAGGGTGATGTGCAGTGTTAGTTTTCCCCCACACATAGCGTTTTGCTTTTAGGCCAAAAAGTTGAATTTTGGTCTCATCTGACCAGATCACCTTCTTCCACATGTTTGCTGTGTCCTCCACATGGCTTCTCACAAACTACAAACAGGACTTCTTATGACTTTCTTTCACCAATGTCTTTCTTCTTGTCACTCTTCCATAAAGGGCAGATTTGTGGAGAACACGACTAATAGTTGTCCTGTGGACAGATTCTCCCACCTGAGCTGTGGATCTCTGCAGCTCCTCCAGAGTTACCATGGACCTCTTGGCTCTTCTCTGATGAATGCTCTCCTTGCCCGGCCGGTCAGTTTAGGTGGAAAATTTCAAGGGGTATGAATACTTTTTCAAGGCACTGTATATAAATATATGTTACTCAATGGCATTCATTTACTAAGCTTAGTGAATAAGGCAAAACACTTCAATCATCCAATCACACGGAAGCTAAAACATAAAATCTGGAAACACAGAATATGAAAATAGAAAGAATTTGTTCTATAATAGGAACCTGTGACCTTTAGATAACTAACATTGGGGGGGGGGTTCTAAAACTGGAGAGTGCAAAATCTGGTGCAGTTGTGCATTGCAGCCAATGAGCTTCTAAATTCAGTTTGTTCAATTAAGCTTTAAAAAAAAAAAAAAAGAAAGCTGATTGGTTTGCATGCAGAGCTGCTCCAGATTTTGCACTCTCCAGTCTTAGTAAATCACCCACAGAGTGTGCTGTGTGATATGTACTATGTACTCGGAGAGCCAATGTATGGAGTAACCAGCGACCATACATAAAAAACACATATATAAAAAAAAAAATATATATATATATACAATATATATATATATATAATAAATATATAGATATGGATATACAGAAATGCAGATATATATATAGAAATAATGTAAAATAATAATAATAATTCTCTCCCTCTCTATATATAATAAATGGCAAAACTGCTCCAGCTCCTTCAAGTTGGATGGTTTGCGCTTGTGAACAGCAATCTTTAAGTCTGACCACAGATTTTCTATTGGATTGAGTTCTGGGCTTTGACTAGGCCATTCCAGCACATTTACATGTTTCCCCTTAAACCACTCAAGTGTTGCTTTAGCAGTGTGTTTGGGGTCATTGTCCTGCTGGAAGGTGAACCTCCGTCCTAGCCTCAAATCACACACAGAGTGGTGCAGGTTTTGTTCAAGAATATCCCTGTATTTAGCACCATCCATCTTTCCCTCAACTCTGACCAGTTTCCCAGTCCTCACTGCTGAAAAACATCCCCACAGCATGATACTGCCACCACCATGTTTCACAGTGGGGATGGTGTTCTTTGGGTGATGTGATGTGTTGGGTTTGCCCCAGACATAGCATTTTCTTTGATGGCCAAAAAGTTAAATTTTAGTCTCATCAGACCAGAGCACCTTCCTCCATACATTTTGGGAGTCTCTCATGTGCCTTTTCGCAAACTCAAAATGTGACATTTTGTTTTTTGCTGAAAGTAATGTCTTTCTTCTGGCCACTCTGCCATAAAGTCCAACTCTATGGAGCGTATGGCTTATTGTGGTCCTATGTACAGATACTCCAGTCTCTGCTGTGGAACTCTGCAGCTCCTCCAGGGTTACCTTAGGTCTCTGTGCTCCTCTCTGATTAATGCCCTCCTTGCCCGGTCCGTGAGTTTTGGTGTGCGGCCGTCTCTTGGCAGGTTTGCTGTTGTGCCATGTTCTTTCCATTCGGTTATGATAGATTTGATGGGGCTCCTAGAGATCATCAAAGATTTGGATATTTTTTTTTATAACCTAACCCTGACTTGTACTTCTCAACAACATTGTCCCTTACTTGTTTGGAGAGTTATTTGGTCTTCATGGCAGTGTTTGGTTAGTGGTGCCTCTTGCTTAGATGTTGCAGCCTCTGGGGCCTTTCACAAAGGTGTGTCTATGTAATGACAGATCATGTGACACTTAGATTGCACACAGGTGGACATCATTTCACTAATTATGTGACTTCTGAAGGTAATTGGTTGCACCAGAGCTTTTTATGGGCTTCATAACAAAGAGGGGTGAATACATACCCACATGGCAATTTATCAGTATTTAATTTCTGAAAAATAGTTTTATGTATATATTTTTCTAATTTTACTTCACCAACTTAGACTATTGTGTTCTGATCCATCACATATAATTCAGATTAAAAAAAAAACCCATTGAACTAAAGGCTGTAGTGTAGCAAAATTGGTAAAAATCCAAGGGGGTGAATACTTTTGCAAGGCACTGTGTGTGTATGTATATATATATACATATATATATATGAATATGTAAAATAATATTAATAACTCTCTCTCTCTCTGTCTCTCTCTCTCTATTTATTTTTAGATTTATATATATATATATATATATATATATATATATATATATATTTTTAGATTCATATATATATATATATATATATATATATATATATATATATATATATATATATATATATATATATAAAGAAAAATATATATTAATATATATATAAAAAAGAAAAAATATATATGTATATAATTCTACAAAAGAGAGAGCAGCACTCATGGGTATTGAGAATTGAAAGCACTGTGAATATTTTATTTAGACGTTTCTTTGATGCACCACCTCCTCTTCCTCACCTCTCTAGACCCGTGAGTGCCGCTCTCTCTTCCCTCTCTCTCACCCTCCTCTCTCTCACCCTCTCTCTCTCTCTCTCTCTCTCTCTCTCTCTCTCTCTTCTCTCTCTCTTTCTCTCTCTCTCTCTTCCCTCTCCCTCTCCTCCTCTCTCTCTCACCCTCCTATCTCTCTCTGTCTCTCTCTCCTCTCTCTCTCTCTCTCTCTCTCTCTCTCTCTCTCTCTGTCTCTCTCTCTCTGTCTCTCTTCCCTCTCCTCCTCTCTCTCCCTCTCCTCCTCTCTCTCTCTCACCCTACTCTCTCTCTCTCTTCTCTCTCACCCTCCTCTCTCTCTCTCTCACCCTCCTCTCTCTCTCTCTTCTCTCTCTCTCACCCTCCTCTCTCTCTCTCTCACCCTCCTCTCTCTCTCTCTCTTCTCTCTCTCTCCCCCTCCTCTCTCTCTCTCTCTTCTCTCTCTCTCACCCTCCTCTCTCTCTCTCTCTCTCTCTCTCTCTCTCTCTCTCTCTCTCTCTCTCTCTCTCTCTCTCTCTCTCTCTCACTGTATGTATTACAGGCTCTGCTGTGCACATGGGGCCCATTTTTTTTATCTCTGATATGTGTGCAGTGGCATCCACTGGATTATATATATTTTATATAATTAATATTATACATGTTAATCCCAATTTTACTGTCATTTTTTTCTGTCACTTGTTCCCTGCTCTGGCTGATCACCCCCCCCCTTTTCCCCCTGTAAGATGGTTCATAAATTTCACCCATTAGTAAATCACTCTCAGACTGCCAGTAAATCTGGCCGGTTATTGGTTACGCTTTATAAAACTGTCACTGAAAATCAGTTTTTATGCATGATGGCCAGTTTTGAGGCCTTCCATCCCCGTAGTGCTGGTTATAACATTAGTTACCATGAAGTCTCTCTGCGCTGTATTAGTGAGCTTCGCTCTGGGGGCGGCCATATTAGAAAAACCTCAGCGGCGTCTGGTCCGAAGCTTTGTTATGGAGTCAGTGATTTAAATAAAAATAGAAAAAAAAAACTGCTGATTGTCCACTGGTGACGACTCATGGCCTGGCAGGATGGACATGACTAGCATGCAGGAGTTTCACATTATTATTTATTATACCACATTATTAATTATTATTATTATTATTACTGGTATTATTTTCTGTATTTGTTTAAAATAATGCATATGTAACTCTACACCATATACCGATTATAAAAACCTCTCTCTTCCTGTATATGTATATATGTGTGTGTGTGTATAAATATATGTATATATTTTTTTATATATACTATATACCTTGTGTGTGTGTATATATATATATATATATATTACTCCTACTAATAATAATAATGAATAAATTAATAATTTAAAAAAATATATATTATATTACTAATAATAATAATAAATAAAATAATTAAAAATATATATAATACATATTTTTTTAATTATTTTTTTTAAATTATTATTATTATTATTGTTATTAGTAGTAGTATATATTATTATTATTATTAGTAATATAATATATATATTTTTTAATTATTATTTTATTTAGTAGTAGTAGTAGTAGTGTATGTATATGTATATATATATATATGTATATATATATATATATATATATATATATATATATATATTATATATATCATTATTATTATTTTATTTATTATTTTATTTATTATTATTATTATTAGTTTTATATATAAAAAATTCCAGAGACATCATTCACTGTTAACTCTGAATTGATGAGCCATCATTTGATAAAGCGTTGCCTGTGGAAAATTTTGGATACAAAATATTTTTTTTTTGCTTTTTTACATGTGCAGTTTTGAGTCTTGACACGTTTGGTATCTAATTATTCGATGCAATATCATCTTATATATTGTAGAAATTGGGTATCATAACACGCATTATATATATATATATATATATATATATATATATATATATATATATATTAATATTTATATATATTTAAAAATAATCAGAAGGGTGAGGTGCACAACAGTCTCAGATGGCTTTGCTTAGCAGTCAAGCCCTCCCACAGGCTTTGACATAGAAAAAATCCAAAAACAAGGGATTGCTGCACAAACCGTATTTATTTTGAAATCTTCAAAAGGACATCACCACGACATTCATAAAATCAGGCATCCATAATAAACATTTTCGGGCTATTGTAGATAACGCCCTTCATCAGAAGATCATGCCTCTTTCATCAGAAGAATAATATTATAAATAATAACTATAAATATAAATATATAATATATATTTAATATATTTAATATATATTTAATATATAATATAAATTATAAATAATATCTATGTCCTTTTAATAATATTTTTATTTATTAACCACTTCCATACCGGCCTTTAGTTACATGATGCCCGCAGGCGTCAAATGACGTCCTCTGCTTTTCGCCGCTACTGCAGGCCCCCCAGCCCCCACCTCGGGACACAGCCCATCCCCGTTCAGTGTAAAGAGGCAATGAAATTGGCTCTTTACTACATGACCGGCTGTGTCCATTCACAGCCGGTCACAAATGTCAACAAACAGCTGTAGCGCCGTTTTCGGGTTCTCCTCTTCAGTGTGTGAAGAGGAGACCTGTAGAAAAACTTACGTAGAAAAAAAAGTACCTGTCACCAGTCCATCAGAGTACCCGAGTACCTATCACCAGCCCATCAGATTACCCGAATACCTATCACCAGCCCATCAGAGAAGCTGGTTACAGATACTCGGGTACTCTGATAAGCTGGTGATAGGTACTCGGGTAATCAGAGTACCTGAGTACCTGTCACCAGCTCATCAGATTACCCGAGTACCTGTCACCAGCCCATCAGTGTACCCGAGTACCTGTCATCAGCCCAAAAAAACCTTATAAATTGACAACTTTGTGTAAACCATTTTCCAAAAACTTTTGGGAAAAAAATGAACCGTTCAAAAGACTCATTATGCCTCATAGAATATACTTTGGGGTGTTTTCTTTCCAAAATGGGGTCATTTTGTGGGCAATTCCATCGTCCTGGTGCTCCAGGCCTTCAAAAGTGTGATAGATCGTTAGGAAATGAGATGTGTAATTTATGCTCCTGGAACACCTGACGGTGCTCCTTGGATGTTGGGCCTCACTATATGGACAGCCTGTGAAAATGTCTCCCACATGTGGTATCGCCGTACTCGGGAGGAGTAGCAGAATGTATTTTAGAGTGTAATTTATGGTATGCATATGCTGTGAGTAAGAATTAACTTGTTATTATGACAATTTTGTGTAAAAAAAAAAAAAAAAAATTCTTCATATTCCCAAGAATTGTGGGAAAAAATTACAACTTCAAAAAAACTCACCATGCCTCCTACTAAATACCTTGGATTGCCTACTTTCCGAAAAGGGGTCATTTGTTTTTTTTTGTACTTTCCTGACATTTCAGGGCCTCAAGAAATGAGATCGTCTGTCAGTACATCAGGTGTGATCAATTTTCAGTGATTTGGCACCATAGCTTGTAGACTCTATAACTTTCACACAGACCAAATAATATGCACTTATTTGGGTTATTTTTACCAAAGATATGTAGCAGTGTAAATTTTGGCCCAATTTATTTTGGCCCAAAATTGTATCATAGAAACTAAAAAAATGTGTTTTTTTTTTTTTTTTTTTCAAAATTTTCACTAATTTTTCACTTATGTCGCAAAAAAAAAAAAACAGTGGTGATTAAATACCACCAAAAGAAAGCTCTATTTATGTGTGAAGAAAATGATTAAAATTTAATTTGGGTTCAGTGTTGCATGATTGGCATTCAAAATGTGAGAGCGCGGAAAGCTGAAAATTGGTCTGGTATAAGTGTCTGGTATTGAAGAGGTTAAATAAAAAAAAAATATTAAAAAGACATAACTATTATTATTGATGATAATAATAATAGTTATTATTATTATTATTATTATTATTCATTTTTTTCAGCAATGCAGGATGACAGTGCACCAAAAGTGTATTTATCAAGTTATCTTTCACCTGAGTGGATGATTGGTGCTATTGGTTTCTAGGGTGCTGGCAGCCAGACCATGGGGCCATTAGTTGCTAGGATGATGGCAGCCAGACCATGAGGCTATTGGTTGCTAGGATTCTGGCAACCAAAGTCACCATGCCATTGGTTACTAGGATGATGGCAGCCAGACTTGGGGCCATTGGTTGCTAGGATGATGGTGGCCAGACCATGAAGCTATTGGTTGCTAGGATGCCTGGCAGCCAGACCATGGGGCTATTAGTTGCTAGGATGCTGGCAGCCAGACCATGGGGCCATTGGTTGCTAGGATGCTGGCAACCAAGTCACAGTGCCATTGGTTGCTAGGATGCTTGCAGCCAGACTTGGGGCTATTGGTTGCTAGGATGCTGGCAGCCAGACCATGGGGTCATTGGTTGCTAGGATGCTGGCAGCCGAGTCACAGTGCCATTGGTTGCTTGGATGTTGGCGGCAGCCTGGCCATGGAGCCATTGGTTGCTGTGCCAGTGTGTTAGTAACCAGAGAGGAGCGGGCAAGAAGAAATGTGGTGGCAAATCTGGTGGTGAAACCCGGGATGGCAAAAACAGCTGCCTCTAGCGGCAGTTAAAGAGGAACTGCAGTCTGCTCACATAATTTGTAATAAAAACATCTTTGCCATTCTGAAGCTTCCCTCCAACCACTTTGCATATTATTTATATATATATACTGGGATTCTGTGTTGCCAAATATGCTGCAGAAATCTCCCTCCACTGAGTCCGGCTGCAGCCATTTTAACTGTGGGCAGCTGAAGCTGCTGCCTGTTCACTTCCTGGATTTACACAGACACACAGAGGCACACCTCCAGCTCTGCAGCTCTCATTGGCCCTCTTGTGACTCATCCCCCCCTCCCTTCCTGGCAAACTCTCACACGAGGGAGAGAGCTGTACGTGGTGTCATAATCCTAAGCTAATGACCAGGCAAGAAACAGGAAGTGGGCTGCATAAGGGATTTACTGGAGGAAAAAAATGTTTTACTATCCAAAGTTAAAACAACAACAACAAGGGCAGAAGATTTAATAGATGGAAAGATGAAAAAATGACTGAAGATCCGCTTTCTCCTGGGAATGCTTCTGATGGCTTTTGTGATGGGGGAGGGGGTAGTGGCAAGTTGTACAAAATAGTGTAATACCCAATCTGTCCAGCAGGCTGCACTCATGAAAAAAAAAAAAACACTTTAAACGTAACTAGGTTCTCTCAGGGATATATTTTTTAATTGTGGGATGAACTCACCGTATCATTATTTATTTTTAGCATCTTATTAAAGCGCCAAGATCATTAATGCATAATCCAAAATAAATAACCAGAAATCAAAGTTTTACATTTATTTAATAAAAGAAAACATTCAGGATTTTATCAGATTCAAAGCAAACCGGACATGCACTTCGGATATTTCCCTACGGCAGCGGAATCTCAGTCCGCCATATCTTCACCCAACACGACCGGAAATAAATGGTTACATTGCAGCAAAATAATATTTGTGAAAGATTGATACAAATACTGAAAGAGAAATGATACAAAATGTCAACTAATAAAATAGTATTCAGACCCTTTGCTCAGTATTTAGTAGAAGCTCCTTTTGATCTAATACAGCCATGAGTCTTTTTGGGAAAGATGCAACAAGTTTTTCACACCTGGATTTGGGGATCCTCTGCCATTCCTCCTTGCAGATCCTCTCCAGTTCTGTCAGGTTGGATGGTAAACGTTGGTGGACGGCCATTTTTAGGTCTCTCCAGAGATGCTCAATTGGGTTTAAGTCAGGGCTCTGGCTGGGCCATTCAAGAACAGTCACAGAGTTGTTGTGAAGCCACTCCTTCGTTATTTTAGCTGTGTGCTTAGGGTCATTGTCTTGTTGGAAGGTAAACCTTCGGCCCAGTCTGAGGTCCTGAGCACTCTGGAGAAGGTTTTCATCCAGGATATCCCTGTACTTGGCCGCATTCATCTTTCCCTCGATTGCAACCAGTCGTCCTGTCCCTGCAGCTGAAAAACACCCCCACAGCATGGTGCTGCCACCACCATGCTTCACTGTTGGGACTGTATTGGACAAGTGATGAGCAGTGCCTGGTTTTCTCCACACATACCGCTTAGAATTAAGGCCAAAAAGTTCTATCTTGGTCTCATCAGACCAGAGAATCTTATTTCTCATCATCTTGGAGTCCTTCAGGTGTTTTTTAGCAAACTCCATGCGGGCTTTCATGTGTCTTGCACTGAGGAGAGGCTTCCGACTGGTGGAGGGCTGCAGTGATAGTTGACTTTCTACAACTTTCTCCCATCTCCCGACTGCATCTCTGGAGCTCAGCCACAGTGATCTTTGGGTTCTTCTTTACCTCTCTCACCAAGGCTCTTCTCCCCCGATAGCTCAGTTTGGCCGGACGGCCAGCTCTAGGAAGGGTTCTGGTCGTCCCAAACGTCTTCCATTTAAGGATTATGGAGGCCACTGTGCTCTTAGGAACCTTAAGTGCAGCAGAAATTTTTTTGTAACCTTGGCCAGATCTGTGCCTTGCCACAATTCTGTCTCTGAGCTCTTCAGGCTGTTCCTTTGACCTCATGATTCTCATTTGCTCTGACATGCACTGTGAGCTGTAAGGTCTGATATAGACAGGTGTGTGGCTTTCCTAATCAAGTCCAATCAGTGTAATCAAACACAGCTGGACTCAAATGAAGGTGTAGAACCATCTCAAGGATGATCAGAAGAAATGGACATCACCTGAGTTATATATATGAGTGTCACAGCAAAGGGTCTGAATACTTAGGACCATGTGATATTTCAGTTTTTCTTTTTTTATAAATCTGCAAAAATGTCAACAATTCTGTGTTTTTCTGTCAATATGGGGGGCTGTGTGTACAATATGGGGGGCTGTGTGTACAATATGGGGTGCTGTGTGTACAATATGGGGTGCTGTGTGTACAATATGGGGTGATGTGTGTACAATATGGGGTGCTGTGTGTACAATATGGGGTGCTGTGTGTACAATATGGGGTGCTGTGTGTACAATATGAGGTGCTGTGTGTACAATATGGGGTGCTGTGTGTACAATATGGGGTGCTGTGTGTACAATATGGGGTGCTGTGTGTACAATATGGGGTGCTGTGTGTACAATATGAGGTGCTGTGTGTACAATATGGGGTGCTGTGTGTACAATATGGGGTGCTGTGTGTACAATATGAGGTGCTGTGTGTACAATATGGGGTGCTGTGTGTACAATATGGGTTGCTGTGTGTACAATATGAGGTGCTGTGTGTACAATATGGGGTGCTGTGTGTACAATATGGGATGCTGTGTGTACAATATGAGGTGCTGTGTGTACAATATGGGGTGCTGTGTGTACAATATGGGGTGCTGTGTGTACAATATGGGGTGCTGTGTGTACAATATGGGGGGCTGTGTGTACATTAATGAGGAAAAAAATGAACTTAAATGATTTTAGCAAATGGCTGCAATATAACAAAGAGTGAAAAATTTAAGGGGGTCTGAATACTTTCCGTCCCCACTGTATATAAAAAGCACAGATTGTGACATTAATTCCAACGCAACAAGATTCGCAGAGCACCTTCCCGTGCAATGCGCCGGGCGCTTCAAAAATTTGCGAAACCCTTTTATTTGTCACAAGAATATCGCAAAATTTGAACACCTTATAATGGAATGTATTTTATTTCGGACACATGGCATAAACGCATTATTGCGCCAAGCAGTGGGGTAGCGCCAGATTCCTGATCAGCCAATAAATTGTTGCAATTTCCATTTTTTTAAAATTTCTCAACCAATAGTCTTTAAGGTTCAACAGAATCGCAAAGCATTTTCTCGTAGAATGCAACGCGCGGCAGAAATGGGGTAAAATCCAAACGTAAATGTTGCAAAGTGTGCGACAATTAAAATAATAATTAAAAAATAATAATAATAATTAAAACATTGGCATATATTTTAGACGCATAGAAAAAGCGCATTGGCGCGTCATGCAGTAGTCGGCGCAGAACTTCTTCACTATCGTCGCTGCAACATTTGTTGCAATTTGCAAACTTTTTTTTTTTGTGACGGGTTTTTACGCATCAGTTACCCGTCTGCGCACGTTTACAGCATTGCAGACTTTTGTAATAAAGCATCTTATAGAACGTTACAATGTAATAAATCTGTGAGGTCTGTTTATACGATCGAGGTGTCAGATCCGCCATGTTTTTGCGGACTATTGATTTGCCTGATTTATGACGCACATTGGCCGTCCCTCGCTAGTGGTCACCCCAGTAAAGTCGTGACGCTCTCTGCGCTCTATAAACGAACCGCTATGATTTTATTGCACGATCGTTTGAAAGATGCACATCTGTCACCGTGAGATCGGTCGTCTTCTGTCGCATTGAGTGTAGAGAGGTATCCGGCCCTCATGCGGGGGAGAGATCGGTGCAGCAGATGCATCAGTTCTATGTGACAGCGATGGCGGCGCCTGTGGAACGCTAAGCGGCGGGCGATCGTACGGCCTCCCCGCTCGCTCTATTCCCCGGTGGCCGTGTAAGTGGCTCGTCTGTCACACTAATGGTCCTGTAAGACAAGCAATTAACACTCAGCTTAAAGAGCGTGACACCAGATATTCCTGTTATGTGTCTGAATGATTATCGGGGGAAAAACATTAACGTGTCGCCGTGAGAGCGCAATGGGAGCGCAACGAGGACCGAGATGTTTCTTTTATTATTAGTTATTTTGTGATTCTACAGCTGTGTCTGTGAGATTGTCACATAGATGTATGTAAGGATGTTGTGATGACTGCGGACACTTTCTTTATCGTCTTTTGTTTTCTTTATTGGACAATGCTGCGCTCTATGGCAGGTGTTCCATTATAGAATGACATTCATATTTTGCAGGCTCCTGATTGGTTGTAGCCAGGGATTCTGCAAGTGTCAGGATGTCATTGTTCTGGGCCCCCAGGTATCAGTGTGCCATTGTTCTGGACCCCCCAAGTGTCAGTGTGTCATTGTTCTGGGACCCCCAAGTATCAATGTGTCATTGTTCTGGACCCCTAAGTGTCAGTGTGTCCTTGTTCTGGGACCCCCAAGTGTCAGTGTGTCATTGTTCTGGGACCCCCAAGTGTTAGTGTGTCATTGTTCTGGGACCCCCAAGTATCAATGTGTCATTGTTCTGGGACCCCCAAGTGTCAGTGTGTCATTGTTCTGGGACCCCCAAGTGTCAATGTGTCATTGTTCTGGGACCCCCAAGTGTCAGTGTGTCCTTGTTCTGGGACCCCCAAGTGTCAGTGTATCCTTGTTATGGGTCCCCCAAGTGTCAGTGTGTCCTTGTTCTGGACCCCCAAGTGTCACTGTGTCATTGTTCTGGACCCCCAAGTGTCAGTGTGTCATTGTTCTGGACCCCCAAGTGTCAGTGTGTCATTGTTCTAGGACCCCCAAGTGTCAGTGTGTCATTGTTCTGGACCCCCAAGTGTCAGTGTGTCATTGTTCTAGGACCCCCAAGTGTCAGTGTGTCATTGTTCTGGACCCCCAAGTGTCAGTGTGTCATTGTTCTAGGACCCCCAAGTATCAATGTGTCATTGTTCTGGACCCCCAAGTGTCAGTGTGTCATTGTTCTAGGACCCCCAAGTGTCAGTGTGTCATTGTTCTGGACCCCCAAGTGTCAGTGTGTCATTGTTCTGGGACACCCAAGTATCAATGTGTCATTGTTCTGGACTCCAAGTGTCAGGGTGTCATTGTTCTGGACCCCCCAAGTGTCAGTGTGTCATTGTTCTGGGACCCCCAAGTGTCAATATGTCATTGTTCTGGGACCCCCAAGTGTCAGTGTGTCCTTGTTCTGGGACCCCCAAGTGTCAGTGTGTCATTGTTCTGGGACCCCCAAGTGTCAGTGTGTCATTGTTCTGGACCCCCAAAAGTGTGTGTCATTGTTCTGGACCCCCAAGTGTCAGTGTGTCATTGTTCTGGGACCCCCAAGTATCAATGTGTCATTGTTCTGGGACCCCCAAGTGTCAGTGTGTCCTTGTTCTGGGACCCCCAAGTATCAATGTGTCATTGTTCTGGGACCCCCAAGTGTCAGTGTGTCCTTGTTCTGGGACCCCCAAGTATCAATGTGTCATTGTTCTGGGACCCCCAAGTGTCAGTGTGTCATTGTTCTGGGACCCCCAAGTGTCAGTGTGTCCTTGTTCTGGGACCCCCAAGTATCAATGTGTCATTGTTCTGGGACCCCCAAGTGTCAGTGTGTCCTTGTTCTGGACCCCAAGTGTCAGTGTGTCATTGTTCTGGACCCCCAAGTGTCAGTGTGTCATTGTTCTGGGACCCCAAGTGTCAGTGTGTCATTGTTCTGGGACCCCAAATGTCATTGTGTCATTGTTCTGGGACCCCCAAGTGTCAGTGTGTCATTGTTCTGGGACCCCCAAGTGTCAGTGTGTCATTGTTCTGGGACCCCCAAGTGTCAGTGTGTCATTGTTCTGGGACCCCCAAGTGTCAGTGTGTCATTGCTCTGGGACCCCAAATGTCAGTGTGTCATTGTTCTGGGACCCCCAAGTGTCAGTGTGTCATTGTTCTGGGACCCCCAAGTGTCAGTGTGTCATTGTTCTGGGACCCCCAAGTGTCAGTGTGTCATTGTTCTGGGACCCCCAAGTGTCAGTGTGTCATTGCTCTGGGACCCCAAGTGTCAGTGTGTCATTGTTCTGGGACCCCCAAGTGTCAGTGTGTCATTGTTCTGGGACCCCCAAGTGTCAGTGTGTCATTGCTCTGGGACCCCCAAGTGTCAGTGTGTCATTGTTCTGGGACCCCCAAGTGTCAGTGTGTCATTGTTCTGGGACCCCCAAGTGTCAGTGTGTCATTGTTCTGGGACCCCCAAGTGTCAGTGTGTCATTGCTCTGGGACCCCAAGTGTCAGTGTGTCATTGTTCTGGGACCCCCAAGTGTCAGTGTGTCATTGTTCTGGGACCCCCAAGTGTCAGTGTGTCATTGCTCTGGGACCCCCAAGTGTCAGTGTGTCATTGTTCTGGGACCCCCAAGTGTCAGTGTGTCATTGTTCTGGGACCCCCAAGTGTCAGTGTGTCATTGTTCTGGGACCCCCAAGTGTCAGTGTGTCATTGCTCTGGGACCCCAAGTGTCAGTGTGTCATTGTTCTGGGACCCCCAAGTGTCAGTGTGTCATTGTTCTGGGACCCCCAAGTGTCAGTGTGTCATTGCTCTGGGACCCCCAAGTGTCAGTGTGTCATTGTTCTGGGACCCCCAAGTGTCAGTGTGTCATTGTTCTGGGACCCCCAAGTGTCAGTGTGTCATTGTTCTGGGACCCCCAAGTGTCAGTGTGTCATTGCTCTGGGACCCCAAGTGTCAGTGTGTCATTGTTCTGGGACCCCCAAGTGTCAGTGTGTCATTGTTCTGGGACCCCCAAGTGTCAGTGTGTCATTGCTCTGGGATCTCTAGATTTGGGGGTGTCAGTACATAACTGCTGAGTGTTTCTGTTGTTTCGGGAGGACAATCTCCTGATCTCAGACAATGTTTCTCGCACTCCGGGGCTCCTCGTTGTTGTTTGCTGTGTTTTTTTCCCTTCATGCCGTTGCCACAGGCTGCCTGTCTGTAATTTATATCTCCGGGATTCTTACATTCTCCTGCAAGACCCCCTCTGGCAGCTGTCGGCCGGGGGAGGGGGGGTGGGGGGCGCGGAAAATGGTGTCCCCTCTTTCCGGGCTATTTTGGAGCTCAGTGGGCTTAACCCTCCTCGCTCTCCTTGCTCTCTTCCTCTCGGGGTTAAGCTAACAGTTGCCGCTGACACTTGTTGGAGTCGCAGACCCCTCTCCCCACCACCAACACACATTTATATTTCACCAAAAAAAAAAATGACCGTACAGCGCCGATCTGGTACTGGATCCCCCCCGAATTCTGCTCCGTCTTGGGGAAGGTTGATTTATGGCGGTTGCAGAGCTGAGACATCTTTGCTGCACATGTCTAGCAGAGGTCTATGAGATGGGCAACCACCCCCTCCCCCAATATTGACAAATCCTTTCCTTTTATAGAGTGATGAGAGAGTTCTGCCACCTCCGCATCCCTGGGGGGGGGGATATTGCTCCATCCACAATACATACACCCATCCATCATCCCGCTGCTCTCCCCTCCTCATCTCATCTTCATGGATAGATAGAATGTATACACCAATCAGCCATAACTTCGTGACCACCCACCTAATATGGGCTAGGTCCCTCTTTTGCCACCAAAACAGCCTGACCCATTGAGGCATGGACTCCACCAGACCTCCTGAAGGTGAGGCATGGACTCCACCAGACCTCTAAAGGTGAGGCATGGACTCCACCAGACCTCTGAAGGTGAGGCATGGACTCCACCAGACCTCTGAAGGTGAGGCATGGACTCCACCAGACCTCTGAAGGTGAGGCATGGACTCCACCAGACCTCTGAAGGTGAGGCATGGACTCCACCAGACCTCTGAAGGTGAGGCATGGACTCCACCAGACCTCTGAAGGTGAGGCATGGACTCCACCAGACCTCTAAAGGTGAGGCATGGACTCCACCAGACCTCTAAAGGTGAGGCATGGACTCCACCAGACCTCTGAAGGTGAGGCATGGACTCCACCAGACCTCTGAAGGTGAGGCATGGACTCCACCAGACCTCTGAAGGTAAATCATGGACTCCACCATACCTCTGAAGGTGAGGCGTGGACTCCACCAGACCTCTGAAGGTGAGGCATGGACTCCACCAGACCTCTGAAGGTAAATCATGGACTCCACCAGACCTCTGAATGTGAGTCATGGACTCCACCAGACCTCTGAAGGTATGCTGTGGTATCTAGCACCCGGCCGTCAGTAGCAAGATCCTTTAAGTCCTGAAAGTTGGGAGGTGGGGCCTCCAGGGTTCGGACTTGTTCTCCAGCACATCCCCACAGATGCTCCATTGGAGTGAGATCTGGAGAATGTGGAAGCCAAGTCATCACTCAAACTCAATGTTGTGTTCCTCAAACCAGCCTTCTTGCAGTGTGGCAGGGCGCATTATCCTTCTGAAAGAGGCCACCCCCATCGGGGAATACTGTTTTCATGAAGGGGTGTACTTGGTCAGCAACAATATTTAGGTAGGTGGTATGTGTCATAGTAACATCCAGGGGCTTCTGCTAGAAATCATGGGGCCCCATACAGCCTTCCTGATTGGACTCCACCCCCCGCTGAGATGCAACAGAACAGTGGCACTGTCTTTATCCGCCTGCACTCCAAAAATTAAACAAAAAAAGTCCCTCCTCTGCTCCCACTTTCTGGGCCTCTCTGTTGTGTTGATGGGGCCCAGGGAACAGTAATTTAAGCCCTGGTAAGCAAGTAGGAGCGGGGGTGTGGTCTAGTAAAAAATGTATTCATACAAAAAAAGCTGCCCTGGGCACCCCTGTTTAACTGATGAGGGCTGGGCCCAGTACAACAGGACCAGTTCTACTACCTTATCAGGTGTCTTTATGGAGCAGAGTCCCCCCTCTGCTCCCACCTCCTGGGCCCCTCTGTTGTGTTGATAGGGCCCAGGGAACAGTAATTTAACCCCTGGTAAGGAAGTAGGAGTGGGGGTGTGGTCTAGTAAAAAAATGTATTCATACAATAAAGCTGCCCTGGGCACCTCTGTTTAACTGATGAGGCCTGGGCCCGGTATAACAGGACCAGTTCTACTACCTTATCAGCGGCCCTGGTAACATCCACATGAATGGCAGAACATTGACCAAAGCATTACACGGCCTCCGCTGGCTTGCCTCCTTCTCATACTTCATCCTGATGCCATCCCTTCTCCAGCTATGTGACGCACACGCACCCGGCCCTCTACATGATATAAAATAAACCATGATCGATCAGACCAGGCCACCTTCTCCCATTGCTCCGTGCTCCACTTCTGATGCTCACATGCCCATTGTAGGAGCTTTTGGCTGTGGACACGGGTCAGCATGGGTCACCCTGGCCGGTCTGCGACTACACAGCCCCCCATACACAACAAACTGCGATGGACATTTTTTAGGCTTTCAACTTCAGGGACATGTTCACTTGCTGCCTAATAGATCCCACCCACTTTCAGACGCCATTGTAATGAGATAATGTTATTCACTTTATCTGTCATTGATCCTAGTGTCATGGCTGAATGATATAGATGATCTTGCTGTAAAGGGAATGTATAGATGACATATAGATATTCTTCATGTGTAGATTTTCTTCATGTATAGCTGGTGTGTAGATGTTCTTTATGTATAGATGTTGTATGAATGACGTATAGATGTTCTTCTTGTATAGATGATGGATTTATGATGTATAGATGATGTATAGATGTTCTTCATGTATAAATGATGTGTAGATGATGTATAGATGTTCTTTATATATAGGTGTTCTTCATGTATAGATGATATATTGGTATTCCACATGTATAGGCGTTCTCCATGCATAGATGATATATAGGTGTTCTTCATGTATAGATGATGTATAGATATATGAATGGTGTATAGATGTTCTTCATGTATAGATAAGATATAGGTGTTCTTCATTTGTAGGTGATGGATTTATGATGTATAGGTGACTGTTCTTCATGTATAAATGTTATATAGGTGTTTTTCATATAAAGATGATGTGTAGGTGTTCGTCATAAATAGATGATGTGTAGATGTTTATTATGTATAGATGTATAGGTGATGGATTTATGATGTTTAGGTGTTCTTCATGCTTAGATAATGTATAAGTGTTCTTCATGTATAGATGATGTATAGATGTTCTTCATGTGTAGAAGATGTGTAGATTATATATAGGTGTGCTTCATGTGAAGATGATGGATTTATGATGTATAGGTGTCCTTCATGTATAGATGATGTATAGATGTTCTTTATGTATAGATGTATGAATGGTGTATAGGTGATGGATCTATGATGTGTAGATGTTCTTCATGTATAGAAGTTGTGTAGATTATATATAGGTGTATAGATGATGTGTAGATGTTCTTCATGTATGGGTGATGGATTTATGATGTGTAGATGTTCTTCATGTGTAGAAGATGTGTAGAAGATGTGTAGATTATATATAGGCGTCCCTCATGTAAAGATGATGGATTTATGATATATAGGTGTTCTTCATGTATAGGTGATGGATTTATGATGTATGGGTGTTCTTCATGTATAGGTGATGGATTTATGATGTACGGGTGTTCTTCATGTATAGGTGATGGATTTATGATGTATGGGTGTTCTTCATGTATTGGCATTGGATTTATGATGTATGGGTGTTCTTCATGTATAGGCATTGGATTTATGATGTATGGGTGTTCTTCATGTATAGGTGTTGGATTTATGATGTATGGGTGTTCTTCATGTATAGGTGATGGATTTATGATGTCTGGGTGTTCTTCATGTATAGGTGATGGATTTATGATGTATGGGTGTTCTTCATGTATAGGTTATGGATTTATGATGTATGGGTGTTCTTCATGTATAAATAATGTATAGCTCTTTTTCATGCATATATGTATGAATGGTGTATAGATGTTCTTCATGTATAGATGATGGATTTATGATGTGTAGATGTATAGAAGTTGTGTAGATTATATATAGGTGCCCTTCATGTATAGATGATGTATGTGTTTTTCATGTATAGATGATGTGTAGATGTTCTTCATGTATGGGTGATGGATTTATGATGTGTAGATGTTCTTCATGTGTAGAAGATGTGTAGATTATATATAGGTGTATAGATGATGTATAGATGTTTTTTATGTGTAGATGTATGAATGGTGTATAGGTGATGGATCTATGATGTGTAGATGTTCTTCATGTATAGAAGTTGTGTAGATTATATATAGGTGTATAGATGATGTGTAGATGTTCTTCATGTGTAGAAGATGTGTAGATTATATATAGGTGTCCCTCATGTAAAGTTGATGGATTTATGATATATAGGTGTTTTTCATGCATAGATGATATGTAAGTGTTCATGGATGGATTTACGATGTATAGATGTTCTTCGTGTATAACATTTACAACATTGGATTGCTTAAGTGTGATCGGTCCCTTAGGGCCACTTTCCATCAATGCATTTCAACAAACATTGTGTGAGATGTCTGATAATGAGCTCGTTATTGTGCATGTAGACGTGGCCCATTCATTTACTGGTTCTGCCTTTGACTGAACGCAGGATACCGCGTGGCATATCGCCAGCACACAAATGTAAATCCTCCCTTAGGGCCCATTTAGATCAATGCCTGGGCATTCTTGTCATAGCATTTGGCAGGTGGGTTGTTTGCGGGACTGTGTGTTTCCTTTGTGCGGTGACATGTGTTTTGATGATCGATGAAGTGTGTTTTTGACTGTAGGACTTGGAGGGGAGAGGGTTAACGGCCAATGACCAAGGGTTGTTAGCACCTGCTGCCATGTTATATACGTTCCCATGTGCTGCCATTGACTTCTGTGGGCCTCTTAATGCATAAAAAAGCAAAAAAAAAAACCAAAAAAACAAACGTGTCATTTTCAAACACACCCCACTGCAGGCCACAGATGGGAACAAGCAGGATTTTTTAAATTTTCTTACAAAAAAAAAGTAAAGGATTTCGAAACTTTTTTTCTGAATAATATAGCAATGCAATTTTATGAATTAATTCATTTTATGAATTAATAATGTATTCATTAATTTCTTACATTTTATGAATTTAAAAGGCATAAAAGTTATCATATATCATAGTGTTTTTTTTTTTTTTTTTTTTATTTGGGGTAGTATAGTTAATTTAATTTAGTTTCTTTTTTTTAATTTAATTTTTTTAGTTTCTTTTTTTATTTAATTTTTTTGGTTTCTTTTTTTATTTTTTATTTATTTATTTTTTTTTATTTAATTTTTTTAGTTTCTTTTTTTATTTTTATTTTATTTTTTTATATGCATTTTTGTACTATCACAGTATTTTTGTTTTTGCTGTTTTTTTTTTTTTTTTCTTTCTTTCTCTGGAGAACTTTAAAAAAATAAAGCTAATGAGGGGACATTTTTGGCTCACACAAAGGTCCAGGATCGATATGAGGAGCCTTTATAACTCTCAGGGACCATTTAAAGGCCATTGTGCACTTAACCAACCACCGAAAACCACCTTCCATTGACCTTCCCCCCCATTGACTCCAATGCATTTAGCTAAATCGCCAACATTTTGCCCAAATCTCACAGGTTTCACCAAACTTTCATGGAAATAAAAGCTCTCATCCCTTTTTTTTTTTAGCAGTCCTTAAAAAGTCGGTGACCCCTCTCGCTCGGGGTGACACGTAATATATTTAACTCTCAGCCAGCTGGGATTTGAGTCATTGGCAGTGGTGGAGGTCAGGACGGGTTATTACTTCTTGGGTTAACCATTTGATGGTCAGAGACTGGCGTTATGGTTCTGCAAGGCCACGAAAAGGTTCATAACTTTTGTTTTGGGGAACGGGGGGGGGGGGGGGGGGGACTTCCAGGTCAAGTTCAAACCCATCTGTAGAATCATTTGATGACTCAGTTTGGCCGTTTCCTTTCAGTTTTTCCTCTGTTTTTGGTGCATTTGAACCCTTCTCAGGCAGGGTCCACTAGTCCCAGGGCCCTTTGTTCTGGTCCTGAGGCCCTTCCCTCCGAGTATCGCCCCCCCCGGGCCTGGTCGCTGGTGTGACCTTGTGCGCGACCCTGGTATTTTCACCACTGGGTGAAATGCTCTGCAGTGTATCATGGGTTGGATGCAATTCTCTGTAGTGTGTCATGGGATGGGTGTAATGTTCTGTAGTGTGTCATGGGTCAGGTGAAATGCTCTTCAGCGTATCATGAAATAGTTGTAATGCTCTGCGGTGTATTATGGGTTGGGTGAATTGCTCTGCAGTGTATTATGCTTTGGGTGAAATGCTCTGCATTGTATTATGGGTCGGATGAAATGCTCTGCAGTGTGTCACAGGGTTGGTGGAATGCTCTGTAGTGTGTCATGGGATAGGTGGAATGCTCTGCAGTGTGTCATGGGGTAGATAAAATGCTCTGCAGTGTATCATGGAATAGTTGTAATGCTCTGCAGTGTATCATGAGATGGGTGAAATGCTCTGCAATGTATTATGGGTCAGGTGAAATGCCCTGCAGTGTATCATGGAATAGTTTTAATGCTCTGCAGTGTATCATGGGATGGGTGTAATGCTCTGCAGTGTATTGTGGGTAGGGTGAAATGCTCTGCATTGTATCATGGGATAGTTGTAATGCTCTGCAGTGTATCATAAGATGGGTGGAATGCTCTGCAGTCTATTATGGGTCAGGTGAAATGCTCTGCAGTGCATCATGGAATAGTTGTAATGCTCTGCAGTGTATCATGGGATGGGTGTAATGCTCTGCAGTCTATTATGGGTTGGGTGAAATGCTCTGCAGTGCATCATGGAATAGTTGTAATGCTCTGCAGTGTATCATGGGATGGGTGTAATGCTCTGCGGTTTATCGTGGGTCAGGTGAAATGCTCTGCATTGTATCATGGAATAGTTGTAATGCTCTGCAGTGTATCATAAGATGGGTGGAATGCTCTGCAGTCTATTATGGGTTGGGTGAAATGCTCTGCAGTGCATCATGGAATAATTATAATGCTCTGCTGTTTACCCTGGGATGGGTAGAGTGCTCTGCAGTGTGTCATGGGATGGGCGTAATGCTCTGCAGTGTAATGGGATGGGTGCAATGCTCTGGAGTGTATCATGGAATAGTTCTAATGCTCTGCAGTGTATCATGGAATGGGTGGAATACTCTGCAGTGTAATGGGATGGATGGAACGCTCTGCAGTGTATCATGGGATGGGTGGAATACTCTGCAGTGTATAGTAGGATAGTTGTAATGCTCTGCCATGTATCACAGGATGGGTGTAATGCTCTGTAGTGTGTCATGTGATGGGTGGAATGCTCTGTAGCGTGTCATGTGATGGGTGGAATGCTCTGCACACACACACACACACAGCCTTTCAAAAAATCAGCAGTACAGTACCTTCAATCACACGGCCGGGTATTGCACTGTAGGGGGAGGCAGAGAGCACAGCACTCTCCCTCCTTTGCTTTCACTTTGCTGAGTGTGTTCGCTGTCTGACCAGTGCCCATGTACTGTTCGGCTGATGATTGGGAGTTTGGACTGACAGGCATTCTCTACCAGCCGCATGAACCATCTGGAGCAGGTGTGTGGTCACCATTGAGACCCCTGTGACACCTGTAGTTACGCCGCTGTCGTTATAGTCACCGTTGGAAGAAGAAAGTTTAGAGTTTGACCCAAACACTTTACTGACTAAATGACATTTTGCAGAAGCCAGCAAAGGTGCCGCTTTGTTTACAAACCTCCTACTTCGAAGCAATAAATTGCACTTAAAACAATCAAACAGAAAAAAATGTACATAACATATTGGTAGCAGACATCGTAAGGTAATGCCCACTGATCCCAGACAAGCCCCCAATGTCCCTTATTTATTAACACTTCCCGACCACCTAACTGGGAAAATAGCTAGATGCCACAACCCCGGTATAAACCTTTCCCCCAGGCCCCGGTCTTTCTGATAAAAGTGATACAAGAGGGCGGAATCGACCACTGGATAACTTTCAGAAGCGGCGGGAGGGGTCGACATGTTGGATATCTATTTACTCGGCGTAGCATCATCTTTCATATTTTACAAAAATATTTGGGTATATATTGTGTTTTTTTTTTATTTCTTCAATTCATTAACGTGTATTTTTTCCCCAAAAAATGGCGTTTGAAAAATTGCTGCACAAAAACCATGTGACATAAAAAAATTGCAACGATCGCCATTTTATTATCCAGAGCCTCTGCTAAAAAAAAAAAAAAAAAAAAAATGGTTGCGGATTCTAAGTAATTTTCTGGGCAAAAAGTACTGAGTTTTATTTGTAAACAAAAAGTGCCAGAAAAGGCCTGGTCTTCAAGAAGATATTGGTAGCAGGCATCATAAAGGTGATGCCCACTGATCCCGGACGAGCCCCCAATATCCCGTAGTTATTAAAAGTCAAGGTTTTCTGTGTCGCTATGACTATTTTTTTCTCACTCATGTAGCACCAATCCCTGATTTGTTGGAGGCTGATGTGTTTCCTCATATGTAGAAGGTCTCTTTGGGGGCTGTGCTGGTGGAGTAAACAAGGTATGGGTGGTCACCATATGGTCCTACTGCTAATCTCTAGCATGGCCTTACTTTTTTTTTAATACTGAGCTGCTTTTATTCCTTCTCTAGAGATTTCTAGGAGCTGATTGAGTCCCCCATGGACACTATGATGGTTGCCCTATCATCACAGCTAGAACCTTAACACCGAATACAACCGCTAAGGATTTTATTTTCATAACATTGTAACCACATATACTGTATATATAGAAATGTATCAGATTTGGACCACTGGGAAATATTGAAAGATGTTACAGTATGTCAATACAGAACATAACGCCATTTATTATTAGATCAGAGATATTTAATTTCCTTTTATCGTGTAGTAATGATGCATTTTGAGTCTAATTTAAAATAATTATGGAAAAAAAAAATACCCAACAGAAATCATTCTACTGATTTTAAAATCCTCTGCGTTTCTGGTGCAATGGTGGGAACCCCTCATAATGGGCACAGCAGGTGTACAGACCTGGGAACTCAGCACAGGGATGGTGGGAACCCCTCATAATGGGCACAGCGGGTGTACAGACCCGGGAACTCAGCATAGGGATGGTGGGAACCCCTCATAATGGGCACAGCAGGGGTACAGACCCGGGAACTCAGAACAGGGATGGTGGGAAGCCCTCATAATGGGCACAGCGGGTGCACAGACCCGGGAACTCAGCACAGGGATGGTGGGAGCCCCTCATAATGGGCACAGCGGGTGTACAGACCCGGGAACTCAGCATAGGGATGGTGGGAACCCCTCATAATGGGCACAGCAGGGGTACAGACCCGGGAACTCAGAACAGGGATGGTGGGAAGCCCTCATAATGGGCACAGCGGGTGCACAGACCCGGGAACTCAGCACAGGGATGGTGGGAGCCCCTCATAATGGGCACAGCAGGTGTTCAGACCCAGGAACTCAGTACAGGGATGGTGGGAACCCCCCATAATGGGCACAGCGGGTGTACAGACCCAGGAACTCAGTACAGGGATGGTGGGAACCCCTCATAATGGGCACAGCGGGTGTACAGACCCAGGAACTCAACACAGGGATGGTGGGAACCCCTCATAATGGGCACAGCAGGTGTACAGACCCGGGAACTCAGCACAGGGATGGTGGGAAGCCCTCATAATGGGCACAGCGGGTGTACAAACCTGGGAACTCAGCACAGGGATGGTGGGAACCCCTCATAATGGGCACAGCAGGTGTACAGACCCGGGAACTCAGCACAGGGATGGTGGGAACCCCTCATAATGGGCACAGCAGGCGTACAGACCCGGGAACTCAGCTCAAAGATCCCACCAGTGGAGACCCTGAGATATATCAGATATTGCTGGTTGACACTCTGGTCTCCACCAAACACAGATAAGTCTATGTGGACAGATCCTTCAATAGACGGGGTCTTCATGGTTAGGGAAATATGGAAGACATTTATTGTACTAGAGCAGGCAAAGTAAATTAATTAAAGGGAATCTGGAAAACTCTGAAAATAGGAGGATTGTATTGTGTATTGGGGTTCTCCTCAAGGCCTGTACAATCATGGGAAAATCATTTTACAGTCTGCGTTGGAAGGGATTCTTTACGGTAAGTACAATGAAGCTGAGGGATGATGTTGGGGGGGGATGATTTGAGAGGTGCAAAGCGACGAGGACTTTTTGTTGGGTCTTGAAAGGGCCGAGTACAAAAACAGCACAGTGCAGCACAAAGCGGCTTCGTGTAAATGCCACCGACATTCCAGAGACACATGGTGAGCCGCCACTCACAGATAAATCACATTACGCCAGCTGATGTCACATTGCCACATCCTTACCCGTTCCAACGCCATCTTCACATTTTCCTGGACAATGCCGGGATTTGAACCAGCTGGGGGGGGGGGGGTTTGTATGTTTTTTTTTTTTTCTGGCGTGGAATATTTGATTGCGCTCACACATCGGGGTGATTACATGCGGTTGATTCCAGAAAAATAACTGCTAAGAAAATATCAGCACGCCCTAGGATAACATTACAGAAACAGATTGGATCAAATCAGCCTTAATACGCCGCTGTTTGTGTATGTAGACCGTTCTCCGCGTAATGACTTGCAGATACCGAGGTGTCGGCCAATCCTGCGTGCCGTACGCACGTGCGAATGAGGGCGATGTTTTGTCAGCATTATTAACCCGTATTACAACTTCTTTCCAGGAGAAACGAATATTTTAAATACAAGAGGATTGTATATTCCTACTTGGGGATCTATCTATAAAAAAAATGCGCCTCAATCTGCCATACCATACCATAATGTGTCTAATATTTTTATTTTCTATGCTTATCGGCTCCATCTAGTGGTCATAATGCGGTATTTTTCATCATTGAGGAATTTCAGGAAAATATTGCATCATGGACACTAGATGGAGCTGACGAGGACATTAGCTGCTGGTGATACCCAATGAGTGGAGCTGGGAATGGTGGACAATGGTACTGCTCTAAACATCTACAGCTCCCCCTGGTGGAGGGGATGGTACTGCTCTACACATCTATAGCTCCCCCTGGTGGACAATGGTACTGCTTTACACATCTACAGCTCCCTCCGGTGGAGGGGATGGTACTGCTCTACACATCTACAGCTCCCTCTGGTGGAGGGGATGGTATTGCTTTACACATCTACAGCTCCCCCTGGTGGAGGGGATGGTATTGCTTTACACATCTACAGCTCCCCCTGGTGGAGGAGATAGTACTGCTCTACACATCTACAGCTCCCCCTGGTAGAGGATGGTGCTGCTCTACACATCTACAGCTCCCCCTGGTGAAGGAGATGGTACTGCTCCACACATCTACAGCTCCCCCTTGTGGAGGGCATGGTATTGCTTTACACATCTACAGCTCCCCCTGTTGGCGGATGGTACTTGTGTACAGATCTACAGCTCCCCCTGGTGGAGGGAATGGTACTGCTTTACACATCTACAGCTCCCTCTGATGGAGGGGATGGTATTGCTTTACACATCTACAGCTCCCTCTGGTGGAGGGGATAGTACTGCTCTACACATCTACATCTCCCCCTGGTAGAGGATGGTGCTGCTCTACACATCTACAGCTCCCTCTGGTGGAGGGGATGGTACTGCTCTACACATCTACAGCTAGCCCTGGTGGAGGGTTTTACTGCTCTACACATCTACAGCTCCCCCTGGTGGAGGGGATGGTACTGCTCTACACATCTACAGCTCTCCCTGGTGGAGGGAATGGTACTGCTCCACACATCTACAGCTCCCCCTGGTGGAGGATGCTACTGCTCTTCACATCTACAGCTCCCCCTTGTGGCGGATGGTACTTCTGTACAACCTTACAGCTCTGGTGGTGGGTGGCAGTATTGCTCTGCTTATCTCCAGCTCCCTCTGGTGAGGGGTGGCAGGATTACTTTACACATCTATATTTGCCCCGGTGGAAAGTGGCAGTACTGCTCTGGTCCTCCCAGCTCCCTCTAGCGGTGGTTGGCAGTGATTATCTATAGCTGCTATAGGGAATGGCAGAATCTAGAGCTTCTCCTGGTGGAGGGGGGCAGTTGGGTTGTTGGTCTATCACATAAAATCCTAATAAAATACATTTACGTTTTTGGTTGTAACATGACAAAATGTGGAAAATTTCAAGGGAGTATGAATACTTTTTCAGAGCACTGTACCTACTACTCTTCCTAGTGGAGGGCGGCAGTACTGCTTTGCTCATCCACAGCTCCCCCTGGTGGGCAGTGGCAGAACTGCTTTATATATATCTACAGCTTCTCCGGGTGGAGGGTGGTAGTTACTGCTTTATAGATCTACGGCACCCCTGGAGGAGGGTTGTCAGCCCTGCTCTGCTCACCCACAGCTTCCCCAGATGGAGGGTGGCAGTACTGCTTTACACATCTACAGCTCCTGATAGTGGAAAGTGGCAGCACTGCTCTACTCATCGTTAGCTCCCCCTGGTGGACGACGGCAGAACTGCTCTACACATCTACAGCTCCCCCTGGTGGACGATGGCAGAACTGCTTTACACATCTACAGCTCCCCCTGGTGGACGATGGCAGAACTGCTCTACACATTACAGCTCCCCCTGGTGGATGATGACAGAATTGCTGTACACATCTACAGCTCCCCCTGGTGGACGGTGGCAGAACTGCTCTACACATCTACAGCTCCCCCTGGTGGACGGTGGCAGCACTGCTCTGCGTATTCACAGTACTGCACACTTTTCTCACTTTTTTGAATGCAGTGAAATCTCTTTTGTAGATTGACCTCATTAATGGTCAGATAATACCTAAATCACCAATGGCTGTACATTAATGAAAGTTAAAACACTGAACAGTACAGTGAGACCCATATCTCGCTGCCTGGTTCCTGTGTTATGTTATCAGTTACCAGAGGATTTATTAATAATGATCCATACTGCTCCATCTGATAGTATTTATTCTGAGAAAATGCTTTTCCAGGAATGGTTGATGACAGAATCCACCACTAGGGGGGGACGTCATTGGGTATTAGAAATACTGACTTAATTCCATTATACATATATTATAGCGCTGTGGGGGGGGGGGGGACATTAGAGTGTAAGCTCCTCTGGTACAGAGACTGATGTGACTGGCTCAGTGTTCTCTGTACAGCACTGCGGTATATGTCGGAGCTATATAAATGTATAATAATAAGAATAGTGTGCGACTGTGGGGGGGACATTAGAGTGTAAGCTCCTCTGGTCGGTGCTGGTGCAAGAATTTTTGACACCCTAGGTCAGTGATGGCAAACCTCGGCACCCCAGATGTTTTGGAACTACATTTCCCATGATGCTCTGGTACTCTGCAGTGTAGTTGAGCATCATGGGAAATGTAGTTCCAAAACATCTGGGGTACCAAGGTTCGCCATCACTGCCCTAGACGAAACCTAATTTTACCGCCCCCATTGGCTCCACCCCGTTTGCCCATGTGACAGAAGGCGCCGCTATACAGGAAGCATGGGCTCTGTTTCCTCTAGCGCTGGCTGCACCTCTAATTACACTACCGTTCGGACTGAGTTAGTTACATGCTGCAGCCCGGAGAGCATGCAAACGTGGAGGGAAACCAGCGGCCGGGCGCCCCTAGGCGGCTGCCTAGTTTGCCTAGTGGTAGCACCGGCCCTGCCTCTGGTACAGAGACTGATGTGACTGGCTCAGGTATTCTCTGTACAGCACTGCGGTATATGTAGGAGCTATATAAATGTATAAGAATAGTGTGTGACTGTGGGGGGACATTAGAGTGTAAGCTCCTCTGGTACAGAAACGGATGTGACTGGCTCAGTGTTCTCTGTACAGCCCTGCGGTATATGTCAGAGCTATATCATTGACTGTGGCTATGCGGAGCTCCTGGGAATATAACAGATAACACACCTGGGGTGGTTTAGTTCTGATATAAATAGCCGGTGTCTGTGTATAGTGCAGGTTGTGTAGATGGTGTTACTGAGTACACAGCTTGCTCTGCTCCTCTCAGACCCCCCCCCCTCCCCCCTCCCCCACCTCTGTGACATATTGTTGGGATGACAGCCCCATTTCAGGCCCTGACAGGTGGGGTCCCTCCATACAAGTCACCTTTTCAGCCGGGGCACCCCGGGGTGCCGGGAGGGGCCACTCAGCACCAGCTGGTTGTGTCTGTCATGTACAGGATGGGAGGGGGGGGGGGGGTCTGAGCTACAACCTGAATGTCCTGACATTGTCCTGTCTCGTCTTAAAGTGTTAGCTCTTCTGGCCAGCTCTCTCCTGTCTTTTTGTGTGTTTTCTTCAGCTTTTGTTTCTTTCCAGTGATGCTTGGAGGTGCAATGTCAAAGGAAATAATAGCAAAATGATTAAAAGTTGCTAAACTGGAGAAAAATAATGACTTAAAAAAAAAAAAAAAGTGGGAGATGGAAAATGAAACAACCAAAAAGTGAACCCTGATGTCTTTGCATGCTTTCCTCTGTGCATTTCCTCCAATAAAAATATTGGAAATCCCCTCTTTGTTGTCACCAGAACAAGTGTCCCCGTTGGAAGATTTCCTGAAAAATGAACGGTTCGTGCAAAATAAAAGAGTATCATGGATATGGGAGAGGACTCATCAGGATCGTTACAATCATACGGCTACAGTTATCTTAGGAAGGACTCCTCCCCCAACCTGACAGAGCTGCTCTGCATATCTACAGCTCCCCTGGTGGACAGTGGCGGTACTGCTCTGCTGAGCTACAGCTCCCTCTGGATGGCAGTAGCAGAACTGCTTTACACATCTACAGCTCCCTCTGGTGGAGGGTGGCAGTGCTGCTCGGCTCAGCCTCATCTCCCCTTGGTGGGCGGTGGGCAGTAATGCTTTAAAGGGTAACTCCACTTTTGTGGGGGAAAATTTATAGCAAATAAAAAAAAAAAAATACAGTGTATACAATTGCAACAAAAAACATATTGTAATTGAATGTCATTAAAAATGACCTTTCCTTATCAATCTGCAGCCACGGTCATTTTCTCTCAATGCATTGCAATGCAATATGGCCACCTGGAGTTGTTCTATACACAGAGTGTGTACTGACCACTCCCCAGAAACATCATTTCCTGCGTGTGTGATTGGCTCACCAATTTTCCCAGAAGTCTGCCCAAGATACAAGTCAGATTTCAGGCATCCCCTGCAACAAAAATGTCATTTTTAGTGAGATACTTCCAATAGGAACACGTCTAAATGGATGAAGGCCCAGCAGATTTCCTCATTAGTGCCCCGCAGGTGCACACCTGACAGTTAATTATGAAACCACTCCCCATTAGACCCCCTCACCACAGAGGCTCAGAGGAACACACAGTGATTTCTTTAGAATAACAAAAGGTAGGAATCTGCAACAAAGGTTGTTATAATCCTTGCAATGTACATAGATCACCCAGAGGCAGGGGCGGACTGACCATCGAGCGACTCGGGCACTGCCCAAGGGCCCTAGGCCACTAGGGGGCCCCATCAGGGTTGCCAGCCTCAGTAAAACCAGGGACAGTATGTATAAATCTGTTTTTTTTTTTACATCTGTCTGTGTATACTGTGTGTACATGTATGTGTATACTGTGTGTGTGTATACTGTGTTGCCCCATAATCTCTGATTGCCTGGGGGCCCCATATTCTCCTATTGCCCGGGGGCCCCATGAGTTATCAGTCTGCCCCTGCCCAGAGGGGAAGGTTTTTCTCTCGACAAAAGTGGAGTTACGCGTTAAGCATCTACAGCATCCCTGGTGGAGGGTGGCAGTACTGCTCTGTTCATCCAAATTTCCTGCTGGAGGGCAGTAGAAGCACTGCTTTGCACATCTGCAGCACCCTATGGTGGATGGTGGCAGTATTGCTCTGCACAGCCACAGTTCCCCCTGTTGAGCAGTGGCAGAACTGCTTTACACATCTACAGCTCCCTCTGGTGGAGGGTGGCAGTACTGCTCTGCTCATCCTCAGATCCCCCTGATGGAGGGTGGTGGTACTGCTCTGTTCATCCTCAGCTCCCCCTGTTGAGCAGTCGCAGAACGGCTGTACACATGTAAAGCTCCCCTTAGTGGAGGGTGAAAGAACAGCTCATCCACAGCCAGAGCCATCTTAATAGCATCATGGGCCCCTGGGCAAAGTAATGCGCTGTGGCCCCTACCAGCATGGCCCAAATTTACGCATCTACTTTCAAGAATTAAAGTATAAATAGTCAATAGAGTTAAACACATACAGTACGATTTTAAGCACTAAGAAAACATGCCATAAATCAAAGACTATTTTAACGCAAAGGGCCCAGTACACGGGGGAGACAGAAGAGCAAGGTAGAGGGTGGGGATCAGGAGGGCAAGATACTGGAATCAGGGGGGAAAAATGTACAGGTTCCCGCTGGATGCTGGCCATCCCAAGAAAGCTTAGTAAAAAGCATGACTATCCCAGCAGATCCGGGACAGTTGGCAAGTATGATGTGATGCAAGATTAGCATGGGGCCCCCGGGGCCTACCGGGCAGTGCCCAAGGGTGCCCATGCATTAAGACAGCCCATCCACAGCTCCTCCCAGTGGGCGGTGACAGAACTGCTTTACATATCTACGGCTCCTACCTGGTGGAGGGTGGCAGTACTGTTCTGCCCATCCACAGTTCCCCCTGGAGGTCAGTGGCAGAACTGCTTTACACATCTACAGCTTCTTGGCTGCCCCTTCCCAACTGTACGACTGTCCCATCATAATAATAAGCTAATAGCAGTGGCGTCCCTAGGGGGTGGCTTTTGGGGCTGTAGTCCTGAATCTGGGGCCCATAGCCCTGAGTCTCTGCAGGGGTCCCCAAGGGGAGGGGAGGCTCTCTGGGGACCCTGATATAAGTGGGGGGGCTCTCTGGGTAGCCTGATGTAAGTGGGGGCTCGCTGGGGACCCTGATGTAAGTGGGGGGGCTCCCTGGGGAGCCTGATGTAAGTGGGGGCTCTCTGGGGACCCTGATGTAAGTGGGGGGCTCTCTGGGGAGCCTGATGTAAGTGGGTGCTCTCTGGGGACCCTTATGTAAGTGGGGGGCTCTCTGGGGGTAGATACACACACACACACATGTATATTACTGTATATACATGTGTATGCCTGCCCAAGAGTATGACTTTTTTTACTACGCTGCTATGGGCTCTAGCCCCAGATCTTTTGTAGACCTAGCAATGCCCCTGGCTAATAGTGTGATGTAGTGAGTGGGAAGGGGGGTGGGGGTGTAAAGTTAATGCCCGGGGAAGCCAGTCGATGATTGCATTGTACTGTGAGCTGAGCCGGATTAGCCAGAGCGGGATTCAGATACTTGCTCACTTTTTATAGTAACCATTATAATAATTTGAGGCTGGATTGGGCCCCTCCCAAGAGCTGGGCCCTATGTTCTCTCCCCTCGCAGCACACTTTTTGCTTCTGATCACAATGGACATTGTTGGTTACAATGTGAAAAGGTGTACATCCCAAAATCTATAATATAATAATATAAAGCCTTCTCAGGGTCTCTGGACCTCCAGCAAGGAGAAGGTAACAATGTACTGATGGAGCTGCTACACTCCCAGCAGGGCTGTTACAATGTTTCCACTAGTCTTCTGCAGTGGTGACCGGCCATGCAGTACCTCATTCTGTCCAGCAGAGGGCGGATGTCACACACAGTCTCAGCAGGAGAGGACACCATTGTTAACCCTTTTACCTCCACTCCACACTAGACATCCAGTGCTGATAGGTCACTAGTAAAGGAATTTTTATCAGAAAAATCAAAATTCACTGTAAGCTTCTCACTGAGTGTCAGTTATTACATATGACAGGTGAGATATGATCATTTTTTTTCCCCATCAGCTCATCCCCCACAGTTATTACCTTTTGTCTCCACTTGACCCTCCCTTCTTGATTGTAAGCTCTAACGAGCAGGGCCCTCTGATCCCTCCTGTATTGATTTGTATTGTAAGTGTACTGTCTGCCCCATGTTGTAAAGCGCTGCGCAAACTGTTGGCACTATATAAATCCTGTATTATAATAATAATAATAATCTTTAATTAACAAGGACGGGACCCTGCTGGAGGGAGCGGAGCGCCTGGGCCGGCCTGGCTGGGCGCAGCGGAGCCAGCCTGGAATATTTATAAAAATAGATAATGATCTCTATGTGTATAAAGAGTTCAAATTACGAATGAGTGAAAGGATTTACATGAACAGATAACTGTGCGGTCATCTACTGCCCAGGGCAAACATACCCAACTGCCCCCCCCCCCCCCAAGATGTATGAGTATTATGTGTCAGCAAAACCCCCCTCCTCCCCACACACAACAAAAATCGAGCACAAATCTGCAGGCTTATCCCCTAAAATCCCCCCCTAAATTTGCCGCATTGCTGACAACCCCCCCCCCAAAAAAAAAAAATCCCTCCTAGCACAAATTCCCCCCCACCATATCAGCTCTTCTAACAAACCCCCCCACAAAAAAAAAAAATCTACACTCCCAACACAAATCCCCCCAAATCACCACTCCTAGCACATTCCCCCCCCCCAAATTTCCCCCCTAGAATGATTCTTACCCCCTGCCTCAGTGCCCAGGGCGGCCGTCCCTCCTGCCCACCCCTTGTCCTGGTCCTGCCAGATAATGACAGTCTGATAATAAGATGTACAAACCTCTGACAATTTTCAAAATAGGAAAATGTATATTGTAGGACTAAATGTGTGGAGAGGAGACAGTGATCTCTACAGTGTGTGATATATATGTGGGGATTTATATTGATAATATACTGTATATCTCTATACAGTAGGATATTATGGATAATGTATATAGAGGATAGCAGTGATCTCTGTACGTTGTGACATATACATACAGTGAGAAAAAAAAATTTACTTGACCCCCTGCTGATTTTGCCCACTGACAAAGAAATGATTAGTCTATAATTTTAATGGTGGGTTTATTATAACAGTGAGAGACAAAATAACAACAAAAATATCCAGAAAAACGCATTTCAAAAAAATTATAAATTGATTTGCATTTTAATGAGTGAAATAAGTATTTGATCCCCTATCAATCGGCAAGATTTCTGGCTCCCAGCTGTCTTCTATACAGGTAACAAGCTGAGATTAGGAGCACTCTCTGAAAGTACCACCAAGTGCTAAGTCATGTTTTGCGAAGGGGTAAAATATTTATTTCACTCATTAACCCCTTAGCGCCGATCGTACGCACATATTCAGCCTCAGCTTTAAGGGGTTATACCGGGATGATGCCTGCAGCTGCAAGTTTTTTAGAGCGGGCGGTCGGCTCTTTAGGGATTAACAATCGATGTGGCTAAAAGCTGCTCAGCTGTTATCCTTAAGGAGCGGGAGGGGACCTTCCACCGCTCTTCCCGGGCCTCCCGTCCCACCGGGAGACCCGATCCACAATCCGGCACTTCCGCCGGCTAGAGTGAGACTGAAACAAAGCTGGATTCGGCTTCGATCGAGTCTCCTGTGTAAAAACATGGAAGCGACGTCACTTCCGGTTTACTCGGCTGCCAATGGCGCCGATTTAAAAAAAAAATGACAGTATTCAGAATCGCCGTTTTTGGTGATCTGAATACTTTGAAGTGCAAAGGAGGGATTTGAGGTCTTTTAGACCCCGGATCCCTCTATAAACATACCTGTCACCACCTATTACTGTCATAAGAGATGTTTACATTCCTTGTGACAGCAATAAAAGTGATCAGAATTTTTTTTTTTTTTAAGTGACAATGTAAATAATTAAATAAATAAGATTTTTTTTTTTTTAAAGCACCCCGTCCCAGCGAGGTTGCGCAGCAAAGAAAAACGCATGTCTAAGTTGCGCCCGCATATGTAAACAGTGTGCAAATCACACATGTGAGGTATCGCTGCGATCGTTAGCGTGAGAGCAATAATTCTAGCAAAAGACCTCCTCTGTAACTCTAACCTGGTAACCGTTATTTTTTTTTTTAAAGCGTTGCCTATGGAGATTTTTTAGGTACCGTAGTTTGCCGCCATTCCACGAGTGTGCGCAATTTCAAAGCGTGACATTTTAGGTATCTATTTACTCGGCGTAACATCATCTTTCACTTTATATAAAAACAATTATGGGCTAACTTTACTGTTTATTTTTTTTTTTTTAATTCATGAAAGTGTCTTTTTTTCCCCCAAAAAAAGTGCGTTTGAAAGACCGCTGCTGCGCAAATACCGTGTGACATAAAATATTGCAACAATTGCCATTTTATTCTGTAGGGTCTCTGCTATAAAAATAAATAAATAAATATATATATATATATATATATATATATATATATATATATATATATATATATATATATATATATAATGTTTGGGGGTCTAAGTAATTTTCTAGCAAAAAATACAGATTTTAACTTAAGCAGCAAGTGTCAAAAATAGGCATGAAAGGATTAAAATGCAAATCAATTTATAACTTTTTTGAAATGCGTTTTTCTGGACATTTTGGTTCTTATTCTATCTCTCACTGGTAAAATATATCAACCAATAAAATTATAGACTGATCGTTTCTTTGTCAGAGGGCAAATGTACAAAATCAGCAGGCGGATCAAATACTTTTCTCCCTCACTGTACATGGATAATGTATAAAGAGGATGCAGTGAGCTCTGTATTGCATAGCTTTATATACAGTATATATATATATATATATATATATATATATATATATATATATATATATATATATATATATATATATATATATATATATATATATATATATATACATTTTTTTTTTTTACACGGATGCAGTGATAAATGGTGTGAATTGTGGTATAGCTATATATACACAGCATAGCTAGGTAATGTATATAGAGGATACAGTGTTCTCCATACTGTGTGATATACATACATGAGGTATATATGGGTTGCAATGATCTCTATACATTGGGCTGTGTGTGGATTGCGCTCTATTGGCTATGATGTCGGGGAAGGTCGGGTATAATCGTTATTCACAGCCACTTCATTTTACAATTTCTGCATCAGATGTGAGGTTTTTATGGAAACATTTTTGTGATTTCTATTTGACTATCTTATTCAGTATATTGTAGTTTACATTATACTCCTAAATAATAATAGATAAACATAGATAAAAGTTCGTATCGGTGACGAGTGTTGTGGATTTTTGTGTTCAGTTTATGAAATGTGTGACGTGATGTTTCCTGAATATTCTTTGTCGTCCTCTCTTGTTGTGTTTTATTGTAGCTCTGAGTTGTCTGTGTATTACATTGTATCTTTTATCTTGGTGATTGTGTTTTGTCTGCAGGGTGTTGGTTGATGAAGTGAAATGATAAAGATAAACAGAATTTCATTTCTGGGATGATACAGTTCGGGTTTATGTTGTGTTTATGTGACTTTTACGTCCCGTTTTCACATTGTATGCTTGGTTTTTCCGTTATCCGTTCTATGTCGGGGAAATCACCGTTGTTATTGGGATCCACTCAACCATTAGGAAGGCATTTCACAGATTGGTGGTTGATGTTTGACTGGATTACCTTGTAATGTAAATAAGGGCAGATTTAGTATCTTTGGGTGTTTTTCTGTCAGAAATTGCCGTAATAGATTGATTTATGTTAGATTATAGACACTGGTAATACCGTGTTTCCCCGAAAATAAGACCTTGCGTTATTTTCCAGGAAGGCTGCAATATAAGCCCTACCCCGAAAATAAGCCCTAGCTTAAAATGCTTGTGAAATCCTATAATCCTCTCTATTACAGTAGTATATAATGTACAATGTGTGGGTTTCTGTAATACAATGGCGGGTCACAGAAGCGCAGAGCGGCACTATAACGAAGGTATTTGGCACAATTATATTACAGAAACACACACATTGTACATTATATAATGCTGTAATAGAGTGGATTATAGGATTTTACAAGCATTTTAACTCAGTTCACACTGGGGATTCTTTTCAGGCAGGGAGAGAAAGGGGGAGAGAAGACGGCACATTACATGGTAAGACCTACCCCGAAAATAAGCCCTACTGTGTCTTTTGTTGCCAAAATTAATATAAGACCCGGGCTTATTTTCAGGGAAACACGGTATATCCATTACATAGGAAAAGGTATGTGAACCCCCTCCAAATGCTGAAGTTCAGGTGTCTCCAGTGAAGGATCCCGTTAATGTTACATCATACAAGGACATTGGAGACAGTTGTGCTCTTCTGGGTCTGTACACCTGCTGTGCCCATTATGAGGGGTTCCCACCATCCCTGTGCCGAATTCCAGGGTCTGTACACCTGCTGTGCCCATTATGAGGGGTTCCTACCATCCCTGTGCTGAGTTCCCAGGTCTGTGCACCCGTTGTGCCCATTATGAGGGGTTCCCAGCATCCCTGGCGACGCTTTAAAAAACTTTACAGGTTACCAGTTTAGAGTTACAGAGGAGATCTGGTGCTAGAATTATTGCTCTCACTCTAACGTTCGCGGTGATACCTCACATGCCTACGTATGTGTTTGCTTCTGCGTGCAAGCACTCGAGGATACGTTTAAAAAATATATATATATATATATATATATATATATTATTATTATTATTTTTATTTTTTTTACAATTTTTTTTTTCACTTTTATTCCCATCAAAGAAATGTAAACTTCCCTTGTGATAGAAATAAGGGATGACAGGTCCTCTTTAAAGAGAGATCTGCCAGAACCAGAAGTGACAATTTCATCACGTCACTTCCGGCCTCCCAGGATCATAGAGATGGCTGGGGACCATTCGGTCCTCGGCCAGCTCTGTGGTAACCCACCGCCGGATCACGGGCTCCCCGATTTGCAGTAGGATCTTCAGCAGAATTTTCCTGTAAATTCAGGTTTATTGAATTTTGAGCAAGATTCTCTGAAACCTTGGCAAATTGAACCCGGGAAAAATTTTCCCATTACTAGGAAGGATTACAGCCACTGTTGCGTTTTTTAATGAGAGATTTCCTCTCACTTCCTGTCCTGGTGACAGTGGATTCAATAGATAGAAAGTCAGAGAAAATCTGCAACAGGGACACAGAGATGTAAAAATGTCTAAAATAATAAAAAAATTAAAAAATATAAATAAATTAAAAAAATAAACAATAATAATTTTAAAAAAATATCATTATCATTAGTAATAATTATAATTATAATAATTTTTATAATAATAGATATAAATAAATAATAAAACAATCTGTCAATAAAATAATTAAAAAATAATAAATATAAATAAAAAAAAACAATAATAAGTAAAACATTATTATTATCATTAGTAATAATTTATAATAATAATATTTATAATAATAGATATAAATAAACAATAAAAAATCTGTCAAATGCTGGAAAAAGAAAAGCGATAGTTTCGTTTCATTTTCTAAGCAGAGTGCGGCTGTCAGAGACCTATACATTGTATAGGGTGACAGTGACAGGGAGAGGAGGTACACAGGCCGTAATTCAGCGTACGGCAGCGCTGAGCCCCCCCTTGTCATTTGACCTTCGTCAGCGCCTCGTACAGTATAAATAGAGGAGACCGCCTTTCCTGTACTGACTGCCCGATCGGATGCTTAACAGGTCTGACCTCTCATCAGTCTGCAGGATCCTGAGTAATTTATGGGGGGATATTTTCAATTAAAGACCAAAGAGACATTTTCATCCTCCTGACAGTTACAGCCCATTTATCTGTATTTTTTGGGGGGTGCCCATTGAGAGAATTGTACAGTTTGGTGACAGTTTACCAAAATATATTTTTTCCTCCCATATTGAATATGCCATGTTATTCTAAAATCTTTAAAATAATGGTGGGAATAATAATACAAATTATGTTATATTGATAAAATTAATCATAATAGTAATAATAATAATGATTTATTGACAGTTTAACAAAATTATTTTTTCCTGACATATTGAATAAGTCCTGTTGCTCCAAAACCTTAAAAATGACAAGTACTTCATTTGTAAAAAATAAATAAACACATTACAAATACTACTACTATATAATAAATATTTTATATATATAATATAGATAGATAGATAGATAGATAGATAGATAGATAGATAGATAGATAGATAGATAGATAGATAGATAGATAGATAGATAGAGATATATAAAATATAATATAATAATAAATATAATACTACTAATACGTAGTACGTAAGTAAGAATGTGTTGACTAAAATAATTTTTTCCTGACATATTGTATAAGTCCTGTTGCTCCAAAACCTTGAAAATTACAAATACTTCATTTGTAAAAAATAAATACATTACAAATACTACACTGCTGCTGCTACTACTACTTATAATAATAATAACATGAATAAAAAATATAATAATACTATAGTAATAATAAGAATAAGTTGAATAAAACAACTTTTTCCTGACATATTGAATAAGTCACGCTATCCCCCCGGAAAAAATAAAAGTAATAATGATAATACAGTAATAATATTAATTTGGTTACACTTTATCAAAACAATTTTTTTCTGGCATATTGAATACGTCATGTTATTCCAAAAAAAAAAATAATAATAACTAAAATAAAAAATAGCATACTACTACTGCGGCTAGTAATGATAATATAGCAATAATAATATTTTGGTTTCAGTTTAACAAAGCTGTTTTTTCCTGGCATATTGAATAGGTCATGTTATTCCAAAAAAAAATATATATAATAATAATAACATAAATAATAGCATACTACTACTGCTGCTAGTAATAATAATATAGTAATAATAATAATACTTACATTACAGTTTACCAAAGCATTTTTTTCTGGCATATTGAATAAGTCATGTTATTAAAAAAAAAAAATACTACTAATAACATAAATAAAAAATAGCATACTACTACTACTGTTGCTAGTAATAATAATAATATAGTAATAGTAATAATTTGGTTAAAGTTTACCGAAACAGTTTTTTCCAGGCATATTGAATAAGTCATGTTATTCAAAAAAAATAATAATAATAATAACGTAAATACATAATAACATACTACTACAGCTGCTAGTAATAATACTATAGTAATAATAATAACACTTTGGTTACAGTTTACCAAAACATTTTTTTCCTAGCATATTGAATAAGTCATGTTATTTAAAAAAAATCTTACTATTAACATAAATAAAAAATAGCATACTATTACTACTACTACTACTACTGTTGCTAGTAATAATAATATAGTAATAATAATAATTTGGTTACAGTTTACCAAAACAGTTTTTTCCAGGCATATTGAATAAGTCATATTTTTCAAAAAAACAAAAAACTAAAAACACTACTACTAATAACATAAATAAAAATAGCATACTACTACTACAGCTGCTAGTAATAATAATATAGTAATAATAATAATTTGGTTACAGTTTACCAAAACGTTTTTTTTTTTTTTTTTTGGAACATGCATAAGTCTTGTTATTCCAAAATCTAAAAATAATAATAATAACATTAATTTAAAAAAGTACTCCTACTACTACTACTACTACTACTACTACTATTACTGCTACGACTAGTAATAATAATATAGCAATAAGTCATGTTATTCCAAAACCTGGAAAAATAATCAAAAATATAATTATTAAAAAAAATACTTCTAGTACTAATATTGTTATTAATAATAATAACGATGATGATACGAATTTGGTTACAGTTTACCAAAACATTTTTTTCCTGGCATATTGAACAAGCCATGTTATTACTACTACTACTACTGTTGCTAGTAATAATAATATAGTAATAATAGTAATTTGATTACAGTGTAGCAAAACATTTTTTTTCCTGGCATATTAAGTAAGTCATGTTATTCCAAAACCTAAAAATAAATAAATAAATAATAATAATAATAATACTAATACAAATAAAAAATAGCATGCTACTACTGTTGCTAGTAACAATAATATATTTGTTCATGTTTGCTGCAGCATTTTTGTTTGTTTTTTTAATTTGCATTAAAAAAAAAAAAATAGAATCTCCTCTGCTGCTCGCTGTAATCCAGAGGAATGAAATAATCTTCTGAATCTGACACTCTGGGGACTCTCGTACATCTGTTCCCCGCCATGGTCTGTGGTTCCTCCCGCCAGGCCCTACATCACTACAGGAGAAAACAGTAGATTGATAACGGCGGCTTCTCTGCTGCGTTGATGGAAGAGAAATATTAAATATCTTTTTTGCTGCGGGAATATTTTTTTTTTAAGTTGTTACAAATTTTCTTGTCACAAAGATGGATACTTTCACTCAGGTGACGGATATTTCCATCTCTCATCGCTACAAAATAACATTCTTTAGAGTGGATCTAAAAAGCTTCTTTTTTTAAAATTTATTTTAAATTGGTTTATTTGTTTTGTAGCCTTGAATGGAGCGGTGTGGGGGGGGGGGGGTAGGTTTTTTTTGTTTTTTTTTCCATAAGACAAGTAATGATAGGAATATCTGTTGATATTTGTTACATTCAGCAGAAAGGAGAATGAATGTTGTGTCATTTTTTATCCTTTATTCCGCCATTACTACATTTAAAAAAAAAAAAATTTTATAATTTTATTTATTTTTTTCTAAATTGGAGAAGAATTGAGCAGCAAGAACATTGGGAAAATCACCTGAACCAGAACTAATGAATTTGATATATAAATAAATCTGATTCTACTTCCACTGGGCCACCAAAAAAATGTCTCCACACAAGAAGGTGGTTTGACCAATCCGAGCGAAGCATGCAGCATTAGGGGTGAGACGACGTCGCAACAATTTAGAATTGAACCGGAAGTGCTTGTTACCAGCTGCAGACTGCAAGCAGTGGGCGGGCTCTTGGGAGGAGTTATGCAAATGTCAGAAGGCCTTGGTGGGTGGGAGTCAGACTGAAGGAGTGGGCGGTCCTAGGCGGGCTGTATTTGCATGCAAACTCCCCCCAGTGTCCCTGATTGTGTGGTCCTTCTTCCGTTCTGCACTGAACTGGTAAATGGCCCATTGAGACATTATTTACCAGTTTAGTAATCCTATTGGACGTACTGGCTGTACTGGGTGTACTGGGTATACTGGGTGTGTTGGGTATACTGGCTGTGTTGGGTATACTGGATGTATTGGGTGTACTGGCTGTACTGGGTGTGCTGGGTATATAGAATTTACTGGGTGTACACTGGGTATACTAAATGTACTGGGTGTACTGGGTGTACTGGATGTAATGGGTGTGTTGGGTATACTCGATGTGCTGGGTATACTGGATGTGTTGGATGTACTGGGTGTACTGGGTATATAGAATTTACTAGGTGTCCTGGGTGTACTGGATGTAATGGGTGTGTTAGGTATACTCGATGTACTGGATGTGTTGGATGTACTGGTATACTGGGTATACTGGGTGTGCTGGGTATACTGGGTGTGCTGGGTATATAGGATTTACTGGGTGTACACTGGGTATACTGAATGTACTGGGTATACTGGGTTTATTGGGTGTACTGGATATACTGAATGTACTGGGTGTATACTGGGTGTATACTGGATGTACTGGGTGTATACTGGGTGTACTGGAATAACGCAATTTGCCAAAGATTTTCCATTATTCGCTCATCTCTGATGATATCTTTCACCCCGGAGGCTCTGGAGAAGGCGCTCCATGGAAAGGATTGGGTTGGGAGCTATAATTAAGACTCTGTGTCTTAGTGGTTATGCTCCATACACTGCTTGTTAATTGGTGGCTATGCTCTGTATAAACTGCTTGTGATTGGTAGATGTTGCATATGGAATGCTAATTTGTTGGCACCAATGAACCATATAGACTTGTCTTTTTTTTGGGGGGGGAGTTATGCTCTTTATAAACATTTGCTTATTGGTGGCTATGCTCCATATAGACTGTTTGTTGGTGGCTATGCTCCATATAGACTGTTTGTTGGTGGCTATGCTCCATATAGACTGTTTGTTGGTGGCTATGCTCCATATAGACTGTTTGTTGGTGGCTATGCTCCATATAGACTGTTTGTTGGTGGCTATGCTCCTCATAAACAGCTTGTTTGTTGGTGGCTATGCTCCATATAGACTGATTGTTGGTGGCTATGCTCCATTTAGAATGTTTGTTTGTCACCAACAGACCATCACTATTCTCTATATAGACTGCTGTTTGTTGGTGGCTATGCTTCATAAAGACTGTTGGTGGCTATGCTCCATTTAGAATGCTTGTTACCAACAAATCACCACTATGCTCATTATAGACTGCTTGTCTGTTGGTGGCTGTGCTTCTTATAGACTTTTTTAGCCTTGTTTCTCGGTGGCTATGCTCCATAGAAACCTTTTGCTTGTTTGTTTATTGGTGACTATGCTCTTAATAGACTTTTTGCTTGTTTGTTGATGACTATACTCTGTATAGACTGCGGGTTTATTGGTGGCTATGCTCCATATAGACTGCTTGCTTGTTGGCGGCTATACTCCATGTAAACTGCTTGTTTATTGGTGGCTATGCTGCATATGGAATTCTTTCTTGTTTGTTGGTGGCTATGCTTATTATTATTATTATTATTATTATACAGGATTTATATAGCACCGACAGTTTCATATAGACTTCTTGTTTGTTGGTGGCTATGGTCCATATAGACTTCTTGCTTGTTCGTTGGTGGCTATGGTCCATATAGACTTGCTGTTTGTTGGTGGCTATGGTCCATATAGACTTCTTGCTTGATTGTTGGTGGCTATGGTCCATATAGACTTGCTGTTTGTTGGTGGCTATGGTCAATATAGACTTCTTGCTTGTTTGTTGGCGGCTATGCTCCATATAGGGTGTCTTCTTTTTAGAGGCTGAGAGGCAGAACACAGTGAGCGGTTTTCTGACTTTGAACAGTCCTCGATTTCATCTGGGTGGAGAACGCGGCACAAACATACATTGGCACCTACGGACTATCCTCACCCTACAGTCAATTCATCCCTTGCCCTTGGCTGGGGGCCCCAGTGTTGTCCCCAGACCATGTGTGGTCACCAAGCATCAGCTCCATGTTACCCATAACAGAGGATAATGAGAGGGTCAGCGGCTTTATCTTCTGGCAGAGCAGCCCTGGTTGTGTCACCTTCATATACCATGTGTGAAATGGAGGTTTATATGGACCGGTGACATCACAGGCTCTCTGTAAAGACGCAACATCCCGCCAGTTTCCTGCGACCCCTCAGGTGACATGTCTCCGTATCAGGGGAGGGAGACGCCATCTACCTGGAGAAGGGATCAGACCAGAAATAGAGTCATCCGCAAAGACGCAGCGCGAGCGATGGACGAGCGCCTCGCCCTGAGCGCTTCCAGATGTCGGATACGCTCGGATTGTTGGACGCGGAGACGTTGTTTACTCTTTTGGATAAACTTAGCACGCTAATTGTTTCATTGTCCAAACAGAAAAATACTCGGCGTTGTAGGAGGGGCGGGGAGAGTTCACTGGAGGCTTCACGGTCATTCTGGCACCGCCGAACGAAGATGCCTAAAATACTTCCCGCCGCCGGAGTAACTCATTAAACCCTTTTATATTAATCTGATAGTAATGTATCGGGGCTGATTTACTGAAGGAGTAGAGCATGGTCACTTTACTAAGCGAGTTTTGTGAATGAGGTTATGCTGTGCTGCCTTCATTCAACCAATCGGGTGCAAGAAATAATCATTTTTTTTACATTTTCCTTGCACACAATTGGCTGTTCTTTGCAAAGTGATTTTTTTTTTTTTTTTTTTTATGTAGCTTATTCACTAAGCTGAAAATTCTGAACATGTTCTACTCTGATCAGGAAAATTACAACCTGTGTTTTAAAGGGGCCCAGTAGAACCCCAGCTCAGCAGATCCCCCGCTCATTTATACCCCAGTTCAGCAGATCCCCATCTTATTAGTACCCTCATTCAGCAGATCCCCTGTTCAGTAGTTTCCCCAGCTCTGCTGATGCCCCACTTAGTAGTAGCCCCCAGCTCTGCCGATCCCTCACTCAATAATACTGCTCTCTACTGATCCCCTGCTTAGTAGTCCCCCCAGCTCTGCTGATGCCCCACTCAATAGTCACCCCCAGCTCTGCTTATCCCCCACTCAGTAGTAACCCCCAGCTCTGCTGATCCCTCACTTAATAGTAACACCCAGCTCTGCTGATCCCTCACTTAATAGTAACACCCAGCTCTGTTTATCCCCTGCTCAGTAGTTCCTCCAGCTCTGCTGATGCCCCTCTCAATAGTAACCCCTAGCTCTGCTGATCCTCTAGTTTGCTAATCCTCCTCTCTCCGGTCCTTGCTCACCTCCCCCAATATTGCTCCCATGCTGCACACCGCACAACCTGTCATCATAGCAAGAACCTAACATTAGCATATAAGCACCAATCTAGCCAGTCATTCCCAAAGCAATGATTGCTGTATTGAGTTAGCAAGCCGGAGAACGTTCACTGATCTCTTTTATTGCCTACCCATAAATTGTTAATAATTTAAATGTCAACCAGTCAAGTTTTTTTATTTTTTTTTGTGCATACTAAGATTTTATTGAACTGTATTGCAGATCCTTCCATGCCACTTGTACATGATGATGCCAGTGCATGGGGTGTCTGCTCTGATCACACGATCCATTCCTGTGCTGTAACAGGGAACATCTGTATGCATGTACATCATTCTTTGCAGGTATCTACACAAAGATACAACTCTTAGACGGAACAGTGTTGGGGGTGCCTGCAACTGGACTCCAAACTCCCCCCCACCCCCCATACTGTTATCTGATTTTACTCCTTATCTTCATAATTACCTCCCCCCTACTATATCCCTTATACTCAATGATACCCATCATCCTACCCCAATAATACCCTTTTGTCCCCCCACATAATACACCCGCATCCCCATATAATACCTTCTTATACCCCCAATATAATACCCCCTTGTCCCTCCATTTAAAATATATCACCCCACATAAAATACATTCTTATACCCTCATATCTTACCCCCTTGTCCCCCCATGTATTACCACCTCATGCCCCATATAATAACTCATTTGTCCCCCCCATAATACCCCCTTATCCCCATATAACACCCCTTCATATAATACCCCCTTGTCCCCCCCATATATTATCTCGTCTACCCATATACCCCCTTAATTATCCCCATATAATACCTTCTTGCCTCCTCCTATAATACCCCCTTATCCCCCATATAATACCCCCTCATCCCCCCCAAATATTACCTCCTTGTCTCCCCCTATAATACCTCCTTATCCCCTATATAATACCCCCTCATCCCCCCAAATCTTACCTCCCCCTATAATACCCCATTATCCCCTAAATAATACCCCCTCATCCCCCCAAATAATACCTCCTTGTCTCCCCCTATAATACTCCCTTATCCCCTATATAATACCCCCCTCATATTCCAATATATTACCTCGTCTACCCATATAATACCCCCTTTTCCCCCATATAACCCCCCCACCCCCACATATATTACCCCCTTGTCTCCCACATATAATCCCCCTCATCCTGCCATATAATACCCCCTTATTCCTTCATATAATACCCATCATCGCTTTATATAATACCCCTTTACTCCCTATCTTCAATTACACCCCCTCACCCCCCTCCCCCCCTGTATGTTACCTCTTATCCTCAGTAATACCCCCTTATCCCTGCTGTATAATATCTTCATATCACCCCTCCCCCCCAATCCTCCAATATAATATCCCTTCTCCTGTATAGTACTACCCTCATCCCCCCCATAATACCCTTTAGCCTCAATAATTGCCCCTCACCCCCCCCCCCCTCCCTTTTCTAATACCCCTATCCCATTAATACCCTCCTGCATAATACATCTTAATCTTTTCAATAATACATCCTTATCTTCTATCCCCCCCCCCCGTGCAACACTCCACCCCCCACCCAACATACACTTTAATATTACCCCCTGGGAGCGACTGTTATCCAGTTATTAGCACTGGGGAGATGGAATTCTGGGAAATCTTGGGACAGTCTGAGTACTATTGCCATGGCTGCAAGAAGGCGGCATTTTAGAGAAAAAGGTCTTTTTTTTTTTTTTAAACAAATTAAAATGAATGAACAAATGAATTAGAAAGTGGTCTTTGTAGCCATAAATTTTACAACTCCCTTATTGAAATATCTGAAATAAGAACTGTCTGTGTGACCTGATTGCAGCCAATGAGATTTTGCCTTTGGTGCTCCCTATGAATCTGACTGCTGTGGGGCAGCACAGACAGATTGTATTTCCAATGCCGATGACTGTTCTAGAATTGCTCCCAGGCGTAGATCTGACTGTTTGTGTTCTCCCGGCAGATTCGGAGCACAGCACCGGCTCGGACACCGAGGTCCTGGCGGAGAGGACGTCCTGCTCCTATGAATCCTGCCCGGATTTGGCTCCCCCTCGGGTCCCCGACCCCCAGACGCTGTCTGTGTCCTCTATGGATGAGATCCAGGTGGAGCTGCAGTGTGCTGACCTCTGGAAGAGATTCCACGACATCGGCACCGAGATGATCATCACCAAAGCGGGCAGGTGGGTGTCATGGCGGCTACACGTAGGGCGGACTTTGCTCTTCTCCATCTACGATAATTTGTCACTAACTTGCTTATTGAAACATCGCCAGCCTGCCTCTGCTCCCTGCTCTCTCAGCACATTTCCTATGTACATGATTCCAGATGCTGCACTGAAGGCATGTGCTGTACAAGATGTTGGCTTTGGGTTCAATCAGATCTGTGGAGAATAATATCGGTTAATATCCATTTCTAACCCAAAAGTGAATTCACTCTTTAAAGCCTAATTTAACTTTTTTTTTAAAATGAGCTAAATACCTTCCAGGGGCAAGCAGTAGTCTCTCTGCAGAGGTCACCCCCTTGGAGTCAGAGATAGAGATCTCCAATCATTGGGGAACATGAGGTTTGTTGACTAGAGAGCTCTGACTGACTCAACAGGGTGCATGTTGGACTTCTGCAGACAGACCCAGTGCCGGGACAAGGTCACCCAGCGCCCAGGGCGAACATGCCAAATTGCGCCCCACACCCAACATGTATTAGGCAAACCCCCCCCCCCCCCCCAAAAAAAAAAAAAAAATCTACATGCTTATCCCCTAAGCATACATTCCCCCTCCTCCCAATACAAATTTACCCCCCAAAATCTCCTTCCCAGCACAAGTCTCTGCCACCCCACCCCCTCCCAGCTCATCGAATCCTCTCATTCCCCATATCCCCCACCCAAAAAAAAAAAAGTCCCCTCTCCTAGTACAAATCCTCTATCCCTCAAATTCTCCTAAACACAAATCCTCTCCCCCCCACTCCTAATTCCCCTCTTCCAACACAAATTCTCCCCAACCCCCCATCTTGGCACAAATCCCCCCCAAATTTCCCCATATATTAACTCATTTGTGCCCCCCCTCCCGTATAATACCCCCTAATCCCCCATATAACACCTCTTCATCCCCCCATATATTACCACCTTGTCTCCCACTAATAATACCCCCTTATCCCCCATATAATACCCCCTCGCCCCCCCCCCCCCCCCGTATGTTACCTCATTGTCTCCCCCTATAAATTATACCCCCTTATTTTTTCCCCCTCTTCCAACACAAATTCTCCCCAATCCCCCATCTTAGCACAAATCCCCCCAAATGTCCCCTCCTAGCACAAATCCCCCCCCCCCCCCCCCAAAAAAAAAAAAATTCCCCATCTATCACAAATCCTCTCCCCCCTACCATATTACCTTTTCTAGCACAGACCCAAATCTTCTTCCCCCTCCCCCCCTCCTCCAACAAAAATCCCCTCAAATCACCACTCCTAGCACACCTACCAAAATTTCCCCTCCTAGAACAATTCTCATCACCTGCTGCCCACAAAATTCCCCCTCCAAATACAAATTCCCTTCCCCCAACCTCCTTGTGCTGCCCCCCCTTCACCTCACATGTTACCACAATGCCCAGGGCACCTGCCCCTCCTGCCCACCCCTTGTCCCGGCCCTGGACAGACCACTGCTTCCTTACAAGACTTATAGCGGTTCTAAAGGCTGAAGGCCACCAGCGGCCAACCCCCCACCCCCCCCCAGCCCCCAATCCTTACCTGGGCCCTCCTTCGATCCAGCGATGTTACCTTCAGCCTCAGTTGTATGGGGACTCTCCCTCCTCATGGGCTGAGACAGCAGCAGGAGCCCATTGGCTCCCACGGCTGTAAATCACATTGTGTGTAGGGGGGAGGAGGGGTGGGCTTATGGACACATAGAGCAGGGGCTCAGGAGCGAGCTTGCATTGGTGATCCCAGGGCAAGTGGCTTTCTCTGGGGGCACTGCTCGAGGGGGAGGAGCCAGGAGTGCCTGCGGGGGAGCTGAAAAGAAGAGGATCGGGGTGGGGAGCCTATGGACGCATGGAGCATGGGCTCAGGAGCGAGCTTGTAGCGGTACCCCAGGGCAATCTGCTTTCTCTGGGGGCACTGCCATGTAACCAGTAAAAAACAGTAAAAAATTTTAAGAAGATGCCAACAGGGTCATAACATTGCTACCTGTGGGAATTTTTTTTTTAAGAAGTATAGCCCCCACCACCCCCATGTATACCTACCTGAGCCTGATCTTGTTCCAATGCCTAGCCCATATGCAGCAGCTCTCTCCTCTCTCCCTCAGTGGCCATTGGCTCTTGCCGCTGTCAATGAGTGTGGGGGGGCGTGGCTAAGCCACACAGTGTGTGTCAATAGATGCACACAGCCCGGCTTGGGAGCAAGTCTGCAGGTGTGCCCCTCCCCCCCATGGGAAGTGGCTTCCTATTATGGTCCACCGGGAAGAGAAGGAGCCCAGGGCACCAGCAGGGGACCCCCAGAAGAGACGTATCGGGGGCCACTCTGTGTAATACCATTGCACTGGGCAGGTACTGTATGTATAACATGTTTGTTATTTTATTTAAAAAAGAAACTAAGCTGTACAAATGCTTTAATTCCAGAACATTTTTTTTAATGGGGTGTTCTCCTTTAAAGTATCTTTTTCATTTTGCATTTGGATAGTTGTGTGATTTTAGTAAAGTTGTATCTTTTCTTCTTTTGTAGCGTTTTAGGAGAAGTTGATAGTTTGTCTCAATGTGTCGGTTGTTTAGGAAATGGGGAAATGGCTGTAATAGCAGAAAGTTGCTAATCTGAATGTCTGGGAGACTTAATCCCCATTGTGTGCCTGGCTGGGTAATGATCGGCCGGGGGTCAGAGGTCGGGTAGCAGGAGAGAAATAAATTACAATGTTTATGTAACCACATTAACCTGCCGGGGATAGGAGGTGCAGATCACCCGGATCTGGTCTGGAGGCCTCACCGTACAACTAGGAGGGCCGGATAATTAAAGTGCATGTAAAGCTAAAACATTTTCTTTTAGTTTTGGATAGAATAGGGAAGGGTTAGAACCTCTGTTCCATTTTTATTGCTGTTTGTTTGCCTCGGTCTGTCCTGATGACCGTTTCACTAAAACAGAAATTTAGCAGAAATCAATTATTTTAGAGCAGAGGTCTCCAAACTGCAGCTGGGGGGGGGGGGGGGCAGTTGTGGTCTTTTGCTTGCTTTTAACCTGCCCTTGGGAGCGACCCCCCCCCCACACTATAAGCAACACTAGGGGGCGCAGTTCCTGCCACTTACATAAACAATGAGGCAGTAGTCCTCTCACGTCACCACGGATAGGGCACTATTCCTCCCACTGACACCAATGATGGGACACTATTCCTCTTACTGACACCAATGATGGGACACTATTCCTCCCACTGACACCAACAATGGGGCACTATTCCTCCCACTGATACCAATGATGGGTGGGGCACTATTCCTCCCACTGACACCAATGATGGGACACTATTCCTCTTACTGACACCAATGATGGGACACTATTCCTCCCACTGACACCAACGATGGGGCACTATTCCTCCCACTGATACCAATGATGGGACACTATTCCTCCCACTGACACCAATGATGGGACACTATTCCTCTTACTGACACCAATGATGGGACACTATTCCTCCCACTGACACCAATGATGGGACACTATTCCTCTTACTGACACCAATGATGGGACACTATTCCTCCCACTAATACCAACGATGGGGCACTATTCCTCTTACTGACACAAACAATTGGACACTATTCCTCCCACTGACACCAATGATAAGGCACTATTCCTCCCACTGACACCAATGATGGTGCACTATTTCTTCCACTGACACCAACGATGGGGTGCTATTACTCCCACTGACAATGATAGGGCACTATTTCTACCACTGACAGCAATGATAGTGCACCATTTCTACCACTGACACCAACAATGGGACACTATTCCTCCCACTGACACCAATGATAGGGCACTATTCCTCCCACTGACACCAATGATGGAGCACTATTCCTCCCACTGAGACCAATGATGGGACACTATTCCTCCCACTAATACCAATGATGGGGCACTATTCCTCCCGCTGACACCAATGATGGTGCACTATTTCTTCCACTGACACCCACAATGGGACACTATTCTTCCCACTGACACCAATGAGGGGACACTATTCCTCCCATTGCCACCAATGATGGGGCACTATTCCTCCCACTGCCACCAATGAGGGGGCACTATTCCTCCCACTGACACCAATGATGGGGCAATATTCCTTCCATTGATACCAATGGTTTGACCAGTAAACACCAGGTCTTCTCATCCAACATCAGTACCTGACCTCATAAATGTTCTTTTGGCTTAACGGACACAAATTCCCACAGACACATTCCAAAATTTTGAGGGAAGCCTTCGAAAATGAGAAGATCCAGCTCCATCAAGACATGGTTTAAACACCTTGGTGTGTAGGAACTTGTGTGTCCTCCAGAGAGCTCTGACTCCAACTCTACTGAACACCTTTGGGATGAATTGGAACGCTGATGGTGAGCCAGGTCTTCTCATCCAACCTGACCTCACACATGGGCACCAATTATACAGGCACCATCAAATTGAAGGTTAATAAGGCCACAGCTCAAGGGACCCATAGGAACCTTTGGAGGAACACTAGTTTTCCATGGATCCCTGATTGAGATGGCTGCATTAGATAGTTAGTCACCAGTATGATGATAGGGATTGTTGAGTTGTTGGGATTACCCTCACTCCCTGCCTTTGTTCCCATCTTGTAGGAGAATGTTCCCAGCCATGCGGGTAAAGATCTCCGGATTGGACCCCCACCAGCAGTATTACATTGCGATGGACATTGTACCAGTGGACAACAAAAGATACAGGTAATAAGGTCTTGTATCTACCCACCAAATAATCAGGAACCGTTAATATAAGAGTGTGTGTCTATACTGATAGAAGGGGCTACAAAACCCTTAAGAACCCACAGGAACTGTCCATCTAATGCCTACAGGTCCTTCAACAAATATCTCTCCTCTCCCTCCTAGGTACGTCTATCACAGCTCTAAGTGGATGGTGGCTGGGAACGCCGACTCACCCGTACCTCCCCGGGTTTACATCCACCCGGACTCCTTGGCCTCCGGGGACACCTGGATGAGGCAGGTGGTCAGCTTCGATAAACTCAAACTCACCAACAATGAGCTGGACGATCAGGGACATGTAAGTCATATCTGCACCTCTGAATGCTTGTCACTTGGGGGAGGGGGGGTGAAAAAAGGACGGGTGGGGAATTATTTGAGGGTTTTTACATTGAGAAAAAGTAAAAATGCATCTTTCATATTTATTCACACACGGTACATACATGGTACACTGGCACCTTAATTGTATATAAAGTGGGTTAGGTTAAAAACATATGTTCTAAAGCTGAACTCCAGGCAAACAGCTAAATACGCAGATGAAATACATATATATATGTGAGCTGTTTTACATGCCAGAGGATTTGTAATTCTGTCCAGCCAGTCCTGAGATTTACACAGCTCTGCCACACAACATAGCCCCGTATGGTGAGTTTTTTTGCAGCAGTTTCACTTTTCATGTACAGGTCCCCTTCCCTCACCCACCCTTTGACTGGAGAATAAAAGGTGAAGCAGCACTGATTAGCTCATCTCTCACTCTGTTTTCTCCTCCTATCAGCATGGCTGGTGTGTGAAGGGGTTAATTTGTGTCTTTTCTATCAGCCTGGAGTTCAGCTTTTTTATATATTATAGAAAAATAATGGTGAGGTCTCAAAGCAATCACTTACACTCCTTTCATTGGTAATAGTTTAGTTTCTCACCTGATTGGTTGCTTTGGTGTGACACTTTGATAGTAAGGTTCTATCGCTATAGATTGCAGACATCCACAGAACACATTGGTATCTAATGGCTGCCTTCGTATGACATTTCTTATTAGCGTTTTGCGTTCCTTGCGAACACTGCATGCCTCTTAATCCTCCACTGGTCTGTGTTTGGATACAGGGAGTAATGCCATGACTCCGTGTATGTGGTTACAGATAATCCTGCACTCCATGCACAAGTATCAGCCCCGAGTCCACGTCATCCGCAAAGACTTCAGCAGCGAGCTGTCACCCACCAAGCCCGTTCCGACCGGAGAAGGAGTGAAGACCTTCAGCTTTCCCGAAACTGTGTTCACGACAGTAACGGCCTACCAGAACCAACAGGTGAGGAGACAAAGGCAAGGCTGTCCCAGCCATGGTTCATGTGAAGTGGCTTCTCCACTGCTGTAGCAATGTCCCCCCATTAGGATGTCCACAGTTTGTTTGGGAAGTGGCTTCTCCAGTGCTGTAGCAATGTCCCACCATTAGGATGCCCATAGTTTTCTGGAAAGTGGCTTCTCCACTGCTGAAGCAATTTCCCACTATTAGGATGCCCAAAGTTCTCTGCAAAGTGGCTTCTCCACTGCTGTAGTAATTTCCCGCAATTAGGATGCCCATAGTTTTCTGGGAAGTGGCTTCTCTACTGCTGTAGCAATGTTCTGCCATTAGGCTGTCATAGTTTTCAGGGAAATGGCTTCTCCACTGCCGTAGCATTGTCCCACCATTAGGATGCCCATAGCTTTCTGGGAAGTGGCTTCTCCACTGCTGTAGCAATGTCCCACCATTAGGATGCCCATAGTTTTCTGGAAAGTGACTTCTCTACTGCTGTAGCAATGTCCCACCATTGGGATGCCCATAGTTTTCAGGGACGTGGCTTCTCCACAGCTGTAGTAGTGTCCCGCCATTTGGATGTCCATAGTTTTCTGGGAAGTGGCTTCTGCACTGCTGTAGCAATGTCCCACCATTAGGATGCCCGTAGTTTTCTGGGAAGTGGCTTCTCCACTGCTGTAGCAATGTCCCGCCATTAGGATGTTCCTACGTTTTCTGGGAAGTGGATTTGCCATGGCTGTAGCAATTTCCCACCATTAGAATGTTTTCTGAAGTTCTTTGTAGGAAATCCTTAGCATAACTGAGAAGTCAGAATAGATAAAGCTTGACATGTTTTTATCAGTTCAGAATCTGTACATACATGATAAAAGACCGGGTAGCTATTGTGGAGCTTCTATCTCCCCAGTTACAAGTTTAGCCAGTACCCCTAAATCTTCTTCTGTTCCCCCTTTTACCTTTCAGTGCATCTTGCATCTCTGTGAAGGTTCTCATCTATGCAGGGTTTTGTATGTCTAGTAGTATCCCTTGACCCTGCTCTATTCCAGTTGGATTTCCATTAGGTCTATTCCAGCTGATGTTTAATCTTTTGCACCCCAATGAGCCTTCATCCAACGTCTCTTGAATATCCTTTATTCTCATTAACATCACATTCCAAACTGGTTATTATCTCTTTTTTTAACCTGCTGTCAAGGCAATGTCTGTGAAGGTTCTCATTTGTCCATATCCTGGTATATCTAGTAGTAGTTGGTCACATCCAACTGGACGTGTTCTGTTGAAGATATTTTGTAGGTTCTCCAAACCACGTCTTCCATTCCAATGAATGCAGGAACATACCCTTAAATTTATATTCATACAAGTAGCACCAACACCTTAATCCAATCACCATGGAATGTCTCAAGGCAGATGAACAACAGGATGGGAAGGGTGAAAGTGGTAGAACTACTGAACACATGTAATATAGTCATCCAGGATGTAGCTGGAGTGTTGGAAAACTCAGAAAAGGCTTCAATAGACATCACACCCCTGTGTCCTTCAAGCTCAGCAATATAGAAGCGTGTAATTCTAAAAGACCCACCACCCTCTTGGTATATGCAGTGCAGAGTAGTGATGAATACAAAGACCTGTAAATTGGAGACACAAAACCTTTAAACGAATAGGTTGACCAACATAGGAGGGCAACTTTTACATGTCAATACTCAGTATTCTTTCTACACCTTAAGGGAGGGAAAGTGGCATTCTTTTGAGGACACTGAGGTGAAAATTTGGGGACAAGAGAAGACAACTATTTAACAAGAGGTTATAAAAGAAGCCATCTACAGTAAACTGGAAGAACCATTGTTGGTTGGGGGCCTTCAACACCATCTGTCTTCCACATATACAGTAATACCGTTTTAACATCTCTGCCTCAGCAATTTGACAACAATTCACACCTTCAGCCATGTGTTTCAAAGGATTAACATGAAGGACGAGGTTATATAACTAGAACGGGGGGGGGGGGGGGGGGTCCACAACTTTTGTACCTCCTGTCCTGTACTTTGACAACCAACATCTTCACTTCCAAGGTATTGGTGCTACCTGTGAGGATGTTGCGGTATCTTCCTGACACTCATTAAAGCCAAAGAAGTGGCATGGGGAAGCTCCAAAATATCTTCAACATTACAGTCAAGTTGAACGAGACTAACTACTACTAGCTGTATGTTACATTGTATTATGGATATGTTTTGACTTCTATTTTTTCTTGTTCTCCCCGCACCTTTTTGTAATGTTCTTGTGATTCATTTAGTCCTTCTTCTCTCTTTAGAGCTTTTAGCGCTATCCCCTATAAAATGGCAGAGCCAGGATATCGGGGCCAAATATTCTTTATTGTCTTGCTTGTTTACAGCATTATGCAAAGCAGATGGAAAGCAAATGTAGAACAGCTTTATTAGGTTAGAGAGCTTTTCATGATCCATAGTTGATGAAATCGGTGGTCCCTGAGAAAGCCTTCAATGAAAGTAGATCATTTGAAACACTATGCTGTACTTTCATCTATGTGCCTAAAATATTTTATCTATTTGCTAATAAAAAAAGGTGATTAAATAAAAAGTTTACATTTATAATGTATCAAGAATTTGCCATTAATCACAAAAGATGTACAGTATCTCACAAAAAGTAAGTACACTCCTCACATTTTTGTAAATTTTTTTATATCTTTTCATGTGACAACACTGAAGAAATGACACTTGTCTACAATGTAAAGTAGTGAGTGTACAGCTTGTATAACAGTGTAAATTTGCTGTCCCCTCAAAATAACTCAACGCACAGCCATTAATGTCTAAACCCTTTACAACAAAAGTGAGTACACCCCTAAGTGAAAATATCCAAGTTGGGCCCAAAGTCTCAATATTTTGTGTGGCCATCATTATTTTCCAGCACTGCGTTAACCCTCTTGGGCATTGAGTTCACCAGAGCTTCACAGGTTGTCACTGGAGTCCTCTTCCACTCCTACATGACGACATCACGGAGCTGGTGGATGTTGGAGACCTTGCGCTCCTCCACCTTCTGTTTGAGGATGTCCCACAGATACTCAAGAGGGTTTAGGTCTGGAGACATGCTCGGCCAGTCCATCACCTTTACCCTCAGCTTCTTTAGCAAGGCAGTGGTCATCTTGGAGGCGTGTTTGGGGTGGTTATCATGTTGGAATACTGCCCTGCGGCCCCAGTCTCTGAAGGGAGGGGATCATGCTCTGCTTCAGTATGTCACAGTACATGTTGGCATTCATGGTTCCCTCAATGAACTGTAGCTCCCCAGTGCCGGCAGCACTCATGCAGCCCCAGACCATGACACTCCCACCACCATGCTTGACTGTAGGCAAGACACACTTGTCTTTGTACTCCTCACCTGGTTGCCGCCACACACGCTTGTCACCATCTGAACCAAGTAAGTTTATCTTGGTCTCATCAGACCACAGGACATGGTTCCAGTAATCCATGTCCTTAGTCTGCTTGTTTTTAGCAAACTGTTTATGGGCTTTCTTGTGCATCATCTTTAGAGGAGGCTTCCTTCTGGAATGACAGCCATGCAGACCAATTTGATGCAGTGTGCGGAGTATGGTCTGAACACTGACAGGCTGACCCCTATAAAATGGCAGCAAACTATCATCTAAGCCAGGGGACTCCAAACCTAAACAGAGGACCAGTTTACTGTCCTTGAGACTTTAGGGGGTAGGCTTTGGCCAGTGGGAGTAGAAAATGGCCTGGCATTCAGTGGGAGTAAACAATGCCCTATCTTTGGTGTCAGTGGAAAGACTAGTGCCCTATCGTTGGTGTCAGTGGGAGGAATAGTGCCTCATCATCGGTGTCAGTGGGAGGAAAAATGCCCCATTGTTGGTGTCAATGAAAGGATCTCTGCCCCATCATTAGTAGAAGGAATTGTGCCCTTGTGCTTGTGTCAGTGAGAGGATTTGTGCCCTTTTATTGGCGTCAGCGGGAGGAATAGTGCCTCATCGTTGGTATCAGTGGGAGGAATTCTGCCCAATTGTTGGTGTCAATGGAAGGAATTATGTCCCATTGTTGGTGTCAGTAGATGGAATAGTGTCCCAAGGGCCGAATAAAGGCAAGCAAAGGGTTGTATCTGGCCCCTGGGCTGCAATTTGGAGACCGCTGATCTAGGCTATCATCTTTGAGAGGTGTCTACATTGACTTCACTGATGTTCAAAGTGTAATTATCCGGCTTCACAAGCTGATGTTGGAAGTAAACTTCAATGTTCTTGTACCCCAACCTAATGGTTACTGTAGCCCTAACAAGGGTGCCATATTTAACAAGAAGCTTCATTGCATGAGGAAAATGTTGACTCTTTAATTGAACCCAGGATTAGAGCCACCCAGCCACCATCAGTGATTCCAGGCTACTTTTGGATATCAGAATCCGTGTTTGATAAGGGTGGGATTGGGGGGTGGGTTTACCTGTTTTCTCATGTCTAACATCTTCTAGATATCCTACTAGACCCTAGGTTTCAATGATGCAGGCTTGGTTTGAATTTCACCACCTCACAAAACACAAAATGTCCTTTAGATTTATTAGTCCTTAGCAGTGCTGGGACAAGGTAATTTAGCGCCCAGGGCAAAGACACCAAACTGCGCCCCCCCCCCCCCTCCCCTTCCAAAAAATTTTTTTAAAAATTGAGCACTAATCGGCATACTTAGCCCCGAACACAAATAATACCCCCTATCATCCTTACTAGCATAAATTCTCCCCCCCCAATCCCCATTTCTAACAGGCCCAATATTTCCTTTCCTAGCACAAATCTCCCCCCCATCACTTCTTCTAGCACAACCCCCCCCCCCCAAAATCCCCCTCCTAGCACAAATCCCCCCCCCCCCCCCCCATCTCCACGGCACAAATCCTCTCTCCTGGCACAAATTCTCTTTCCCCCACAGAACAAATCCTCCCTCCCAGCACAAATCTTACCCCTTTCACCCCCGAAAATCCCCCTCCCAGCACAAATCTTACCCGTCACCCCCCAAAATCCCCCTCCCAGCACAAATCCTACCCCCAAATTTCCCCTCTAAAACAAATACCCCCAATTATCCCTAGCATAAATTCTCCCCCCCAATCCCCATTTCTAACAGCCCGAATATTTCCTATCCTAGCACAAACCCCCCCCCCCCCCCCAACCACCTCTTCTATCACAACCCCCTCCCCCCAAATACCCCTACTAGAAAAAAAATCTTATCCTGGCACCCCTCAAATTCCCCATCCCAGCAGAACCCCCCCAGAACTCCCTTCCTAACACAACAGCACAAATACACCCCCCTCCCCCATATCATTCCCACCTAGAAGTAATCATTTTCTCCCTACAAATACTCTCATCCTCCCCTTGTGTTCTCAGTGCAGCTCTCCCTTCCCTCAGCTTGGCAGCAGCTTTCCTCACACACAGACCTCAGATACAGTGCGGCACAGCGCCCTGTGATGCCCACCTTCTGACGTTCCTCCTCATGTTGTCCCGTCAGAGCTGAGGAGGAGCCGGTTTCTAAACTTGCCTGTGCGGCAGCTAGCGGGAGAGATACAGCTGCTGAAGGGGACCGGGATCGCGGCTCAGAGATGCCCGCCTCCCACCCACACTGCTTTCAAACTTACAGCAAGAGACAGGCTCCTTGGCTCCTATAGGTTGCAGCGCGGCAACAGCTCTCCGCGCTCCACTGAGTCCTCCCACCCCACCTCCGGCCGTGAGTGACCTCACGCCGCCGGCCGGGACTACGAGGCTGCTTCGTAGGGGGAGTGAACAGTGAAGCTGACAGGGAAAGGAGGTGAAGCCAGGGCTTGTTGTGCCAGATGCAGGAGTGCACTCGGCACACTTACAATTTTTCAGGTACAACGGCACTGGCTAGTGTGTATAATGACAGGTGTGAAGCACATTGCCAGCTCTTCACCTGCGCCCCCCCTAGTATAGAAAATCGTACCGCCCAGGGCATCCGCCCCTTCCGCCCCTGCCTTGTACCGGCCCTGGTCCTTAGGCACGTATACTTTGGCTAAGCTACATCATTTTTGTTCATACCATGGGTTTTTTTGGTGACTTTGTGGTCCTCATTCCTGCAGCACCATCTTCTACTATAGTTCTATCATAGGGAATGGGAGTTTGTTTCATGTTTATGGGAATTGAGGAAGGAGGCTTGTGGAGCTTTTTATTCTTTGTTAGATAGGATTTATTACCATTGGGTCACCATAAGCTTTTTCTTACAGATCACAAGGCTGAAGATTGACAGGAACCCTTTCGCCAAAGGATTCCGGGACTCAGGAAGGAACCGGTAGGTCAAAATATGGAATTGGATAAAAGAACTGCCCATGCCTGGTTAGAAAGATTATTTTAGCTGAGATGAACAATTTGCGGTTTCTGTGTTGGGTTCTTTGGAGGAAAAGCGCACTGTAATTGTAAACTGATGTAAGTTGAGATCTTTCAGACCTGTACTTAGTCCATCAAAGTATTGTTCACATGTAAGAGCGGCAGTGTTTGCAAGAAACAAAGTTATTTACTACCCTTCTTTTTAGGTCTTATATACGGCAATTGGGAGCTGCCGTGGGTAAAGATAGTGAACGTGGATGGCTAGATGGTGGTCTGTAACACTAATTGAAGCCAATGTAAAGGATGGTGGACTTAAGACAATAAGTCCTAATTTGTTGTCCACCATTTTCCACCTTGATATGACATTTGCATATCAAGGTGCTCCACATTTTGTGACTCTCAGTTGACTCAAGAAGATGTTGAAAAGTACAGGCAATTGGGGGCTCCATTTCTTGTGAACACTTACATACTTCTTTCTGTTGTTGGGTTTGCTTTAAAGTTTGATATTACTTTTTAGAAAAAAATTGCACCTTGTATCATTAAAAAGCTAACCTTAGGCTCCTTTCAATGAAATTGTCTAAGCTGAGATGATGTCATCATTTAAGCATTTCCTCAGTCTCCTATAATCAGAATTAAACATTGTAACCTTCTAGCAAGTTACAAGAAAGATTTGTGAGCCAAGAACTGCACAGGCACCAGGATTTACATGATTGTGTCATCTCTAAGCTGGCATCTCGGTTTAGGAAGTAGATGTAGACCCTGGATGATGTCTGAACAAAGTTGGTGCCTTGCTTATAAAGAGAAAAATAGAGGAAGGCATTGTCAGGGGAAGGGAGTGGGGGTGGGGGGGGGGGTTGGGGGTGGGATACTGTGATCTCTGTGAGAGGTAAAAAAAAAATACCCGGGAGTGCATATTACTTGGCTTGGGCTGATGCTAGGTCCACTTTATAATTACCATAGATTCCCGATGCCCAATCTACAGTTCAAGGGCCTCAACAGTTAGTAGTGGAACCCAGTGGTGGAGCACCAGCTGCCACTGGGTTCCACTACTAACTGTTGAGGTCCAAGAGCTGCACAACAACCACCAATAGACAACTTGTGGCCATTGAACTGCAGATTGGGCATTTGGGATCTATGGTAATAAGAGAGTAGACATAGCATCAGCCCAAGTCAAATAATATGCACTCCCAGGTATTTTTCTTACCATTTTGGGGGGGTCCCCCACTGCACCCCCCCTCCAGTCGCTTGCTCATCTGTCCGTCCACCATTTACCCCATGTAGGTGGCAGGCAGCTTCAGATCCTTCCTGCGTCTCCTCCTCGATGGCTTCTCCTGTGTCTCCTCCTCCTCCTCGACGGTTTCCTCCTCGGTGGCCAATACGGTCGCTTCTCCTCTCGGGCCATTCAGGTTTCAGGACCCACTTCCTAATTGTCCAGGAAGAGAATCAGGAAGACGATATCGATTATTAATCGCTATTGTCACACAAGTGGGTGGGCTTGGGCGCAGTGTTCTGCGCCCAGAGCCCACCCTTTTTGAAGCCAATTAGAGCCTTTGCCTCTAATCACAGGCTTCGAAAAAAGAAAAAAAAACCCATTGGAATCCATGCGCCCAATGCCCTGCATGTAGATTAGAGGCTGGACGCATGGATTAGGGGGGCCCTTGTGCCCCGTATGGACAGGCTGCCACTGGTGGAACCATTAATTTTTAAAGGGACTATAATAGCAGTGATCTCTAGCAGTCTCTTGTAGTATGTTCTGCTCCAAGCACACCTGTAGCATGTCCACAGTCACTGACCATCTCTTCTGGGATGCCCACAGACAGTCTTCTTAAGGATTAATTATGTTAAACAAATTGTGATGTCAAGGGCCGCAGTTGAGGCCCTCCTCTACCTCGTAGGTTCACAGCCACTGCCATAGATTATTTGTATTCAAAGAATCGCTCGATAAACGGCCAGAAAACACTGTACCGAACAGCTACAAATTGTTTCCAGTAATACTGCTCTCTCTTGTTCAGCTGCTACAAATACAAAGAAAGACAAGAAAAGGTTAAAGAGCACCTGTCAGTTTAAATTTCTCCTTTTTCCATGAGATGGGAGCCAGAGTACACGGCACAGGACAGGCAGACTATAAAATCCTACTTTAATTGGCTGCAGCGCTCCGAAAATAACGTCTCAAACGATCGTTGGAGGAGAGCCGTCTGGTCTATAAATACTGGGAGCATTAAATGAGATTGCTGTGCCCTAAGGCCTCTCGATAAATCTGAAGAGTCGAGGAATACGGACAGACGCCGAACAATACACGTCTTCTTATGGAAAGATTAGGATACCACGCAAAAGGCAGTGTGGGCCTCATGTGTAGAAGGATATCACCAACACCGAAAAAAAAGAGCTCAGGAAGTGTTTGCAAAACCTAACCCAATTTATAACATTCTCTACAATTTTTTTCCCCTCTATCTAAAGGAATAGGCTTATCTTATAAGTTTTGTTAGTCAACTGAAATAAATCATCAGGCTGCGGTAGAGAACCCCATAGCAGCTGTAAGGATCTAATAAGTGCGTAGAAATAAAAGCAACAATCTTGTTCTCCCAAAAATGTAATATTTTGAGGGTCTGATTTACAAAAATAACTATATGTAGCCATGTCTGAACAATGTCAGGGCCTTCAGGATATGGACTTTCATCCATCTTCTCTTGAATGGCGTTTCAGGCTATGGACTGTATATCTATCTTCTATTTTATTTTATTTTATTATATGTATATCTGTCTTCTCTTGAATGGACCTTCAAGATATGGACCTTCATCCATCTTTTCTTGAATGGACCTTGAGGATATGAACCTTCATCCATCTTCTCTCGAATGGACCTTCGGGATATGGACCTTCATCCATCATCTCTTAAATGGACCTTCAGGATATGAATTTTAATCCATCTCCTCTCGAATGGACCTTCAGGATATGGACCTTCATCCATCTTCTCTTGAATGACCTTCAAGATATGGACCTTAACCTGTCTTCTCTTGAACGGATCTTCAAGATATGGACCTTCATCCATCTTCACTTGAATGGACCTTCAGGATATGAACCTTCATCCAGACATTGAGCCTTTGGTTTAAAAAAAAAGTCACATGTCCATTGGGTTCAATCCAAAGACACAAATCAATTAATTAAAAAACCTTGCTTCTTCAGAACCCAAAATCCACAGCTGATTCATAGGAATGCAAAGAACAATTATAAAGAATAATCCAATTTGCTCTAATAGGGAAGAAAATTCTTCCTGATTCTCAATCCGATACTCTCTGCATCCCTTTATCCTATGCTATTCCAACTGGACTTCCATTAGGTCTATTCTAGCAGATGTTTAATCTTCTTCACCCCAGTTTGGCCTTTATCCATCTTCTTTTGAATATCCTTCATTCTTATTACCTTATCACACTCCAAATTGGTCCTTATCTCCTCTTCTAACCTGCTGTCATTACTGTGAAGGTTCTCATTTATCCAGGTCATAGTATATCTAGTAGTAGTTGATCATATTTAACTGGGCGTTGGAAGTTAAGAGATGCTCTGGATGGCTGCACACCTTGTGGACTTCATTTATTAAATTCAGGTACAAAAATGTAGCATTTTTCTTGAAACGTGTCAATATCTTTCCTTTCCCACTGTGATTTTATATTTTGTACCTGAATTTGATAACTAAAGTCCATAAGGTGTGCAGCCATTTGGAACCGTTCTTAATTTCTATAGTACGGCTGGCGGCCCTTACAGAGTAACAGGGCAGTCAATGTAACCCGGAGAAGCACAAATGCCTGGACTGATGTAAATCTTCTCTTGAACTAGACTTGTTCTGTAATGTTGAAGACTTTTCGCAGCTTATCCAAGCCAGTTCTAATGAGTGTCAGGAACATACCCCAGTATTTATATCCACACAAGTAGCGATGACACCTTCATCTAATCATCATATCAGATCAAGGCAGATGTAGATTGTCCAAGAAAAGGATGAGAGATGTGAGTGTTGTGGGACCTCCATATTTTAGATTCATAATCCCTTTCTTTGTATTAAAGGGTCTGCATATGTGTTATTTATTTGATTCACATGGCTGAAAAGTTGGACCTCTTGTGAAACTGCCGGAGTAGAGATGGCAAAATGGCATTATATGTGAAAGGCAGATGGTATTGAAAGCCCCCCAGGGATTGTTGTTCCAGTTTGACGTAGATAGCCTCTTTCACGAACCAGTTATCCTCTCTGTCCAAAATGTGCACCTCACTGTCCTCGAAAGACTATCCCTTTTCCTTCAGATGTAGGAAGAATGCTGACCTGTAGAATCTGTCTTCTTATGTTGGGCCATTTGTTTATTGAGGGGTTGCTTAGACTCCCAAACGTACAGGTCTTTTCATTCTTCGCTACCGTTCACTAGATATACCGATGTTACTTTGCTTGTCTTTGGTTCATTGGGTCTTTTGGATGTACAAGGTTCTGTCTCAAGGCAGGAGTGCAACTATAGGTGTTGCACTTGCAACCTGGCCTCATGCTCTAGGGGGCCTGTGCAGCTCCCTTGTCAGTAGGAGAGGTGGCAGGGGCGGCATATTGAGGAACCACTGCCCCCCCCCCATTTTCCTCCTGTAGCCGCTGAGGCCCGCTTCCCCTCTTATTTCTCCTACAGGCATTTATCAGCTGCAGGAGGAAAATTGAGGGCATTGGTATCACTCTATGTTGCCCCGGCACCCCTCCAATCCAGTTTACATGTGTCCTGCTGCCCCCAGGCCCCTTTGTGCTCCTCTGCGGGGGATGTGTATGGAGGGTGAGTGGGTGAAGGGGCCGGTAAATATGTGATTTAGCAGCCCTTTCCTTTTCTGAATGAACACAGTGAGTGATCGGTACCGATTGCTCCTGTGTCCATTCATAACTAAAATATAGTAAACTGTGCTTACTATGCTTCGGTTTGTGAATGAAAGGGGAAGCCTCTGTACAGATCTATTCCTGTCCATTCATTCTGTGCTGCTGAGGCTGCAGAGATGGAGATTGAGGGCTCTGTCCTCAATTTCCTTTCTCGCAGAGGTCTGTTTAGACCCCTGATATCTCACCAAAGCCCCCCCCCCCCCCTAAAGGGGGCTCCTAAAAAAGAAAAAGAAAATTGAAAAAAAAAAATAATAAAAAAAATGTCAAAAAAAAAGATAAAAAATAAAAATAAAAAAACTACTAACAGCAGTGTATGTATAGAGGAACCAATGCCCCTTTGTTTCCCTCCTGCAGCCACTAAATGCCTGCCAGAGGGAGAGTAGGAGGAGGAGGCTTTCAACAAATGCAGGAGGAAAATGCAGGGGCATCAGTTCCTCTATATGCCACCCCTGCCGCCCCTCCTGTCCAGGTGTACAGCTGCATGGGCCCCCCCTGGAGCATGGGGCCGGGTCACAATTGCAACGCCTATGGTTATGCCCCTGTTATAAATTGTATCTGTTGATAGATTCTAAGTTTAGGAATTCAGATAGATGTTCTGCAAGAGAGCAGCTTTTTTCCCAACTCCTCGAGAAACCAGATAAGAAGGAAGCCGGCTGCTGCGTTCAGTAAGATTCAAACGTTGACAATCTTAATTGATCTGGACAGAGCAAACACAGTGTCCCCATAGACCTTCACGGTTAAGCCCAAGTTGATGGATGAGTCATGTCAGAGGAGGTCCCAGGAGAGGACTCTCTGTTGGCTTTCTCCCGATCAAAAAGATTGTGAGCATTTGAATCTTGTTTGCTTCCTTCTTCTTTGGACTTGTGCAGTGTGCAGGGCAGAAGACGAGCCTCTACTGATGTCCTTCACCTGGTCTTTGGGAGAGTAACCAAAGTTCAGTCTTGGGAGTAGGACATTCCAAGGTCATTTATGCTTCCTTGAGAGACCAATCTGGTGAACCTTCAGCAAAGTGTCATCAGTACAGAGTGGGGAAGAGCACCTTAAGCGTTGAGTTATGTGACTGGATAGTCATGATGATCCAATCATTAAATGATATCACTAGAAAAAAATACAACCAACGCATTTCAAAGTTTACAGTATCCCCCTTCTTCAGGGCTTAAGTGTGCATAGAGCTGTTTTGAACACGTGTATATTCTGCACACTGGACTGCTGCTCTCATGGAGATCTCAATTGTTGGGACATATTGATGCATCCTGTTAAAGTTTCTACAGCAGCTGTTCAAGGAAACCTTTGAGTCCTAAAGAAAGGGTATGTCGTAACCCCCAAAATGTATTGCCTGTATTTTTTTCCAGTTTGTTCAATAACCGGTTGGATCATAACTTGTATGACCCATCGTTATACGAGTGATGATTAGTGGCTGAGGCACAAAATGTATTAAAGTCTCTGCAATTTCCTCATTAGAACCTTCAAAGAGTAAACCTTCGGAGTCCAACATCAGATCTACCTCTTGAATTAGCAAATGGCCTAATTACGTTTATCAGAAAGGGCAGTAGCTTGGCCATGGTATGGTATCCCTCACCTTCCCCCGCGATGCTTCTAACTTTACCCGTCTTTATAGTGGTGACATGGCGGTCAGAGGAGAGGCCATGTGGATCCCATTATGCAGATATGCAAGACATGTTGTTCCATTTTCCATCCACTGTAGCAGTTTGATTTATGGCCCAATATTAAAAATGTGGAGCCCTAAGACGAGGGGAAAGAAAGATGAAAAGATACATCAAAATTTTCATACCTATTAAAAGTACAAAACTTTGTATAAACAGATCCAAATGTAGAGAGATTCATGGAGCAGAGCCTCAAATTGCCGTGATTCGGTTTTCATTTGTGTTCAACACCAGCCCAAGTATGTAAGGTCGGTCCTTGCATGATGTCTGGAGGCAAGAAAGAAAGGCACATGTCAGATAGAATTACCAGTTCCTAAAGCGAACAAGCGGCGGGAGACAACCAGACCTGTCAGAGGGTTTACTGAGTCATCAAGCCCAAAATACAAAGTCTACTGAGCATCCAGAACCTTCCTAAACCTCCTTATAGGAAACTAGAACATGCTGATAGTAATTTCCATTGTTAAAAATGCTAAAATGCTAAAAGTGTCTAGATTTTTAGAATTTGTATAATTCTATAGCTTTGACATATTCCACAGTGCTGTACAGAGAGCCACATCAGTCTCTGTACCAGAGGAGCTTACACTCTAATGCCCCCCCTCCACCTTCACACACTATTATTATTATACATTTATATAGCTCTGACATATACTGCAGTGTGGTACAGAAAACACTGAGGCAGATACATCAGCATTAGAGGAGCTTACACTTTAATGTCCCCCATAGTCACACACTATTATTAGTATACATTTATATAGCTCTGACATATACCGCAGTGCTGTACAGAGAACACCGAGCCAGTCACATCCGTCTCTGTACCAGAGGAGCTTCTCCACCAGGTGGTGCTGTTTTGCAAGATGCTGTTGGCTCACTCTGCTGGGATCTCAGCTGAGAGAAGTAGCAATCCTGGGGCCTGTCCTGCTGGCTTTTCCCAGGAAAGCATGAATCATGTTGGGGAAGATGAAGGTGGAGGCTCCCCAGAGGCACTGAGGCCTACACCATGTGCTCAAGCTGCAATGGATCCTGAGACTGTCCCCATGCAAGGGGAGTCCTTAGCAGAAATCCAGGATAAAGTGGTGAATAGACTTCGCCATATTACCAAGGAGGAACAGAAACTTGCTGTCCTAAAAGCGGATTTCAGGAAAATGAAATCTCTGCACAGTAAGTCTGGGAGCAGTAGGAGGGAAGACTCCAAGCTAAAGTCTCTGGAGGAGGCACCGAAGAAGCAGGAGAAGCTGATCGCTTCTCTGAAGGAAAGCAGCGGTGCGTTTAGAGAAAAATATGAGAATGAGGAGAGATTCCAACAGATGAAGGAGAGTGCCTGTGCAAGTACCAGCCAGAGGGTGGATGCCAGAGCAACGGCAACAGTATGGATGGGGGTAAGGAAGTGGCTTCACATGGTGGGCCCAGTACTACCCCTGTCTCAGGATCTGTCGTGTCTGAGTCAGTATCTGCCCCCCTCCCCAGCAGCCTGGGTTATGTCAGGAGGAGGTTTAGGAAAATGGCAGATTGCTGTAGGCCATTATGGAAATGGAATCTCCCTTGAGTGACACCGACTCATCAGATGAGAAGGAGGATGTCATCCCTCAGCCTGTAAGGGAGAAAGTTGTGGAAAAAGTTTTATTCAAGTCCAATCAAGATGGCGGCAGTGCTACAGTGTCTGCAAATGGAGGACAGGCTGTTTTAGTTCAGGAAAATGCTGGTGAATCAATGCTTGTTGAGAATATCTCTCCATGTATGGATGCCATTCCTGTGAATGCTGCTACAGACAAAGAGACTGCATCTGTCAATAGAGCCTTGCAGTAGGCAAGGAATGCAGGAGGAGATGGTGTCAATCCTGACAAAGAAGTTCTTGTTCTCTGCGAGAAGAAGGAGCAGGAGTCCCACATGGACGCTAAAATCGCAGAGCAGGAATGTCGCATGGATGCTAAAACAGCTGGTGTACCTAATAACAGGACTTCTGGTAATTGTGGTATTTCTGGGACTATGTTGAGTGGGACTGCTGTGTTGGAAGGGAGGAAGGAGGATCGAGTGGTGGGTGAATTGCCAAGCCTGATTTCAGAGGTTCCTATGCAGCCAGTTAATATTCCTATGCAGTCAGTAAATGTGTCATCTGTCCCAGTTATGAAATATGCTAAGGCTGCGTTGGGACAAAATCATGCTGCTGGTGGAAGTGAGCCAGTTGTGGGACTTTCACCTAAAGGTGCTTCTTCCATTAAACGCAGGAATGTAGTACAGCTCAGATGGGAAGGAGGAGGTATTCCACCGATCAGAAGGGTGGTTGTGGATAGGAAACTAGCCATGGGATTCAAGGCAGAGGATATTTATGCTCTTATCAATCCGGCTGGTTCCTTTTGATATGATTTGTCATTTGTGCGTCCAGAATCACTGGATCTGTTTTGGGAGCAGTTTGAGCATGTGTATGGGGGCCAGCCGGAAGGGGCTTGTCCCTAAGGTAATCTCACGGCAGCCCTTGATAAAGAATGTAACTATCCTGACTAGAAATGAGTCTATACCCCCTGAGGATTTAAGGGTCTGGTTGAGGAGGTTTGGTGAAACAGTGTGTCCCCTAAAAAAATATTTTTTTAGGGGACACAACAAGATTTTTTTTCAGGCACAGGTTTCAGTCATGGACTTTTGCAGCAGTAGTTTAGAGTGGTGGGAGCATACAAAACGAAGGATTGTTGGGTTTTCCAAGGCCATGGAAAGAAATAAACAGCTTGATAAGTATGTCACCTATCAGCATCTGCGGAGGAAGCTTGATAGGCTTGTATCGAATAATGGGGATCCGGGGATGATCTCTGAGGTTAAACTCTTGCTCAGGGAGGTCAATATGACAGGCATGCCTCTTTGGTTCTGGAAAGGGATTATAGGAAATATCACTCGCCCGACTGTTACCAGAATTGCAAACAAGGTAGAGCAGTTATGTCAGTTGTAGGCCTGGTTGACAGTACAGGTTCCTTGACGAAGTCCAAGTCGGGGATCCTTGAAACTGCCAGGTCATATTATGCTGACCTCCTGGGCAGGAGGGACCTTAATTGGGCAGGCATATCCAGTTTTTATGGATTATATTCTAGGACTGGGAAATGGCAGTTCTCTTGCGGGTTTGACAGAGGACATCACTGCAGATGAAGTGGATAAGGCTATTGATAAGCTTATGGGCGGCACAGTGGTGTAGTGGTAGCACTCTCGCCTAGCAGTAAGAAGGGTTGCTGGTTCGAATCCCGACCACAACACTACCTGCCTGGAGTTTGCATGTTCTCCCTGTGCCTGCGTGGGTTTCCTCCGGGTACTCCGGTTTCCTCCCACACTCCAAAGACATGCTGGTAGGTTAATTGGATCCTGTCTAAATTGTCCCTAGTATGTATGAATGTGAGTTAGGGACCTTAGATTGTAAGCTCCTTGAGGGTGTAGGGACTGATGTGAATGTATAATGTATATGTAAAGCGCTGCGTAAATTGACGGCGCTATATAAGTACCTGAAATAAATAAATAAATAAATAATAAGCTTGCCATTAAGAAGTCGCCTGGGCCAGATGGATTGACAGCCGAGTTTTATAAGCACTGTAAGGCTACTCTGGACCCATATTTGGTGGAGGTTTTTAATGGCCGTCTGAGAGAGGATTCGCTCTCTTCCTCCATGCGACAATCTGCAGTGATTCTTCTGTCAAAGGCTAAGGATTCTTCGAGAATTGAGAATTGGTGGCCCATTAGCTTTCTCAATGTTGATAGGAAGATACTGGCAAAAATTATTTTCTGGCAGTTATCGTCTGTAGCAGGCGTTCTACTTTCCAGCCACCAGCTCTGTTTGGTTCAGGGTAGAATCACTTTTTCAGTGGTGTTAGCTGTCCGGGAGGCCTTGGAACGGTGCAGGGCTGCAGGCTGGAGAAAGTACTTGCTGGCATTGGATCAGGCTAAAGCTTTTGATCGGGTCAATCATGAGTACCTATGGCTGCTTCTTAGCAAGTATGGCCTGGAGGGGGGCTTTATCGGTTGGCTGAAGACCTTGTACAGAGGGGCTGAAAGCTTCATGCTTGTGAATGGTTGGATCGGACAGCCCTTTGAGGTTGGCTCAGGTGTACGTCAGGGGTGTCCTTTGAGTCCTCTGCTATACACGTTCACAATAGATCCCTTCATCCGGAGGTTAGAGAGCGGATCTTTGTGCGGAGTGACTTTGGGCATTCCTGGTGAGCCTCCTCTGAGGGTCGTGGCCTATGCTGATGACGTGTCTTTTTTCATCTCTGGAACAGAGGAGGCGGAGGAGGTGGTCTCAGCGATGGAGCAGTATGCTGAGGCATCTGGCTCAAAGATCAATCAGGATGAAAGTGACGTTTTTTGGATGGGTAAGGGAGGCGACGGCTTGGAGCTTCCGGGCGTCTTCCCAGAGCCCCGACAGGAAATTAAAGTTTTAGGCATCAAATTTGGTCCTGGCGATTATGGCCTCGCAAATTGGGAAAGCAGGCTACAAGATGCTGATGCCAAGGTTGCCACCTGGAAGGATTGGAAACTCTCTTACAGGGAAAGGATTGACCTGATTCAAACTTACCTGATCCCAGTATGTCAGCTTTGTGTTTTGTTAGTGTCTCTCTATGCGAGAATCTACAGCTGTTTCTCCCAACTGTTATGGGGGAACGAACTGGCCTAGGTATGGTGAACCCTGTGTTTTTTTTTTCTCTGATGTTTTTGAAACATAATTTTGCTAGCATGATGGCAGAGGAACCGCCAGGGTGGGTTGGCATTTTTCAGTCCTGGTTTAGGCCTTTTCTGTGAAGCTGGGAGAATGGTGGGCCAGTGAAAAGCCTGAGGGTCGGACATTGGTGAGCTCCCGGCTTATGTTGCCCCGTGCCTGAAAATGCTTTGGCAGTGGCGAGTGACGGCAGAGGAAATTAAGTCTCTTCCTAGGAAGGACCTGGAGAGGAGGGTTGTTGAATCTGCCTTCAGTGAGCCACTGGCCTTGACGGATTGCCCAGGCCCTGTTATGAGGGAGGGTCTGCGTTTGCTCAATCTAGAGAGAATCCCTTTAAAGTTTCAGGATTTGGCCTGGTGCTCGTTTCATGGCAGAATCTATGTAAAGGACAACCTGAAGCATCGCTCTGCGGAGAACCGTGGTTGTCCAAGAGTGTAGTGTGGTGGGGTGGAGGAGACAATGGACCACATCTTGCTTCAATACCCCTTCAAAATAGAAGTCTACAAGGGTGGGTGGGGCTCTGGGTATCCCTTTCCTTTCATGCTTGAGTTATGCGGAGTGGTCGTACGGGGCCTTTGAGGCACATCGGGATTTTGAGACACTTTTTCTAGTTAGCTTAGTAGTCCGTTTCTTCACATGGAATGCATGGTATCAGGTCTCCATTCGGAAAAAAGTCCTTCTTGTCAAGGTGGTGGTGCATGACATTCTGGGTGAGAATGGGTGAAGATTCGGGGTCTTGAGAAGGACAGGTGGTGGCCGGGGGGCCTGGACAAAGGCGTGGAGGAATGTCAGGTCTCCGTAGCTGCTTTTTGTCAGTCTCTGGGTGTGCGGCTTTCTTTCTGTCCTTTCACATCCCCATGATTTTTATTTAAGATTGTATTTTTTGAAAAAGGCCGCATGCATGGGTTACATGTGTATTGGTTTCTTAGCCTGTGGGTGTGTCTAGGTGGAGGTTATGGCTTTGTTTAGGTTAGTATATTTAGTTTTCTTTATGTTTTTGCTTTGCTGATGTAAGCTATTTTTGTTTATATATATATATATTTTTATTTATTTTGTAGATATGTAAATATGCTTTTTATTATGTTTGTAAGATTTTTAATAAACACAAATTTACACTCTAATGTCCCCCCCACGGTCACACACTATTATTATACATTTATATAGCTCTGACGTATAATGCAGTGCTGTACAGAGAACACTGAGCCAGTCACATCAGTCTCTGTACCAGAGGAGCTTACACTCTAATGTCCCCCATAGTCACACAATATTATTATTATACATTTATATAGCTCTGACATATACTGCAGTGCTGTACAGAGAACACAGAGCTAATGTCCCACCATTAGCTCTGTTGGCCTTACCAATGCACTTGATGACACCTTTTAAAATGGGTGCTAAGCAGGTGGACAGCCTGACTTCCCATAATCACATTATCAGCCTCAGTGTTGTAAAATGAAACTTTAAACATGGAAGTCCGCAGTGGAGACAACTGAGGTTCTATGTAAATATAAAATTCTCATATAAAGGTTGAGCCTGGCTCCACCTATTTCCACTTTCCGATCCTGCCTGTCGGCGGTTGATGCTGCCCATCACATTAAAATACCAATGGATAAGGTTGGAAGGTGGGCCAAGCCTACAGGAACTTCAGCTGTTCTATCATTGTGGCTGTACTGCCTCAACATGTTTTGTGACGGATTTGGGTATCAAAAGCTGACTATATCCAAAAATGGGGCATTATGTGTATGCATAAAAGCCAATGCATTTCTTTAGGGCTGATATTATGCAATCATTTGTATTGATGTGTTTTTCTGGTACTCCTAATACAAATAACCATAGACATTGCCTTACAAAAGGTCCACCAACCTCTGGCGTTGACTTTGAGAAGCTGTCTGGTCAACTGGATTTATGCCATTCTTCTTTCTTAAATACAGCATTGCTAATTTTGAATCCAGTGCTGCTGCCCATAATTCTTGGCACTTTACCCCAAAACTGACACACCTAAATGTGGGTGCTCACCACGATGTCAAATAACTTGGAAATCCACCATATTAAACCAGCCCCTCATCCAAGGTCTAGGCAGATTGTCATTAGGGCCTAGAGAGATCACCATGGAATTCTGAATCTGAAAGATTGGGCTACCCCTCAAATACCAAGCCTCATGATATCTTCGAGCAATATTGTATCTAGAGTCTTCCAAGATTCTGGTTGGAGGAGGTGGCCATGCCAGTCATCCTCAAACTCTTGGAAGTCTACCTAGTAGCTCAGAAGCTGCCTTACAGCCTGGTCAACAAGATTTCCTCCATTCTACTTTTTTTTTTTTAAATACAACATTCATAAAATTAGATCTAGTGCCAACGCTTGTATTTCTTGGTGCTCTATCCAAATAGTGACCGTTAAATGTGGGTGCTCACAGGCTGAATCACCATTTTGATATGAATTAACTTGGAATGCCATCACGTTGAATGAGACTTTCATGTAATGGTCAAGGCAGATTGGCATTTGGATTCAACAATGGCGCCATGGAGTTCTAAATCTGAAAGATTGAGCTGCCCCATGAGTACAGGGCCCCATAATATCTTCTAATGATTTGGGATCTAGAGTCTTCGAAGGTTTTGGTTGGAGGAGACTGTCCTGCCGGTAATCCTCAAGCTCTTGGCAAGTCTACTAAGTGGCTCAGAAGCTGCCTTTTTATTGTGAAATAATTTGGGAAACCACCAAGTTCAATGAGATCCCCATGTAATGGTCTAGGTAGGTTGGCATTTGGACACGAAGATAGCACCATGGAATTCTGAATCTGAAAGTTTAGACTGCCCCTTGAATATAGGGTCCCATAACATCTAGTGATTTTGGATCTTGAGTCTTCCAAGGTTCTAGTTAGAGGAGAAGGCCCTGCCAGTCATCCCTGAACTCTTGGGAAGTCTACGTAGTGGAGTCAGAGGGCCTCTTGAACAGCCTGTCAGAAGCTGATCTGCTCTGTATTTTTATAGAGTGTTGTATGAATGAATCCTGTCTCTTATTTACCTAATCTTCTTCTCGTTTGCAGCACGGGCCTGGAGGCCATCATGGAGACGTACGCATTCTGGAGGCCACCCGTCCGCACTCTTACCTTTGAAGATTTTACGACCATGCAGAAGCAGCAAGGTGGGTCCCAGCCACATACAGGACTATTACACTTGTCTGGAGAAGGCTCCCCCCCACCCCCCCTCTTCATCTGCTCCGCAGCTGAGCCCTTTCTGGGCTGGTGGTTTCAGTTAAAGATGAAAAAAATGCTCATAGGAATAAGCTGGAGAGGTGATGAGAATGGCATTTTTTTTTTCCCTTTATACATCCAGAGCTGTAAGATCATTCCTGGCAGGAGACCGGCTGCGGAGTGCATCAGATTAATCGCATTGCAAAAAAATGGGGTTGACCAAGCTGAGATTTCGTTTTGTAATAACTCACTTTATTTCTTCCTCTATTCGCCGTGGTGAAAATATTAAAAGCAGAGTCAGGAGGTAGAAAATACTTTGCCGGCTGTGTTTTGCATTACGGCTAAAGCGATATTTACCAAATTCATGGGATAGAGGTGAATATCATAAACTACATCTAATATGTGGAATCCTGGTAGGGGGTGTGAGAGGTTTATACACAGTAGGAATGAGTTCAGGCATATTCCTGATGGCAAAGAGAAACATTCCCAAGAGGCACTGAATATTGCTAAGGGGCCCCACTCAGGCAACCATAATCCTGTGAGGTGGAAGCCGCTGTGAGGGTGCAGGCTGGGCATGGGTCCATCCTGACTCAAGGCACACTCCACAGATGAGAAGATATTCCGGTAGCCGCACACCATTACCGGGCATGCAGTCCACAGATTAAAGCGGCCTCAGCTCGCCCCATCTAAGCCACGCCCCCAACACATTTCGACCCTCCCCGGGGCTTAATCGTGATTTTTTTTTTTTTTTTTTATTTTTTTATTTCAGGTACTTATATTCCGCCGTCAATTTACGCAGTGCTTTACATATACATTGTACATTCACATCAGTCCCTACCCTCAAGGAGCTTACAATCTAAGGTCCCTAACTCACATTCATACATACTAGGGACAATTTAGACAGAAGCCAATTAACCTACCAGCATGTCTTTGGAGTGTGGGAGGAAACCGGAGTACCCGGAGGAAACCCACGCAGGCACAGGGAGAACATGCAAACTCCAGGCAGGTAGTGTCAGCCCCGGGCAGGGGCGAAATACATTGGGGGTGTGGCTTAGATGGAGCGAGCTGAGGCTGCTTTTATCTGTTGACTGCATGGAATGGTGTGCGACTACCTCCATAATTAACCACTTCTTGACCTTGCTATAGCCGAAAGAAGGCTAAGGCTCGGTCGTCCAATTCTGGAAGGGCGTCCATGGACATCGTCCCAGAACCATGCCCCCCAGTGCCCCCACTGGGGTGGGCATCCAGCTTGCTCTGTGATCGCTGTGTCCAATCACAGCGGCCCTTTACCATGTGATCAGCTGTGTCCAATCACAGCTGATCACAAACTTGCCAGTTATTGTCATTCCTTTCCTCACGTGCTGTCACAGCGTGAGGAAAGGAATGCTTGACAGGGGACATTTACACTGATAATCAGGGCACTGATCATAAGTGTCCTCATCAATGCAGCCCCAACAGTGCCAATCAGTGCAGCCTATCAGTCCCCATCAGTGCCGCCTCATCAGTGCCTCTTATCAGTGCCGTCTCATTACTGCCACTCCATCAGTGCAGCCTCATTGGTGCCCTCTAAACAGTGCCAATTAGTGCTGCCGCATCAGTGCCCATCAGTGCCACCTATCAGTCACCATCAGTTAAGCCTCATCAGTGCCTCTTCATTACTGCCAATTAGTGCTGCCTCATCAGTGCCCATCAGTGCCGCCTATCAGCCCCATCCTTGCAGCCTCATCAGTGCCCATTGGTGCTTTTTCATTAGTGCCAATTAGTTCCCATCAATGCCGCCTATCAGTGCAGCCTCATCAGTGCCACCTATCAGCCCCTATCAGTGCAGCCTCATTAGTGCCATTTGGTGCTGTCTCATCAGTGCCCATTAGTGCCGTTGCATCAGTGCTCATCAGTGCAGCCTCATCTGTGCCTCTTCATTAGTGCCAATTAGTGCTGCCTCATCAGTGCCCCCCTTACACCAATGCCCCATCAGAGCCCCCCTTACACCAATTGCCCCATCAGAGCCCCTCTTACATCAATTGCCCCATTAGAGCCCCCCTTACATCAATTGCCCCATCAGAGCCCCCTTACATCAATTGCCCCATCAGAGCCCCCCTTACATCAATTGCCCCATCAGAGCCCCCCTTACATCAACTGTCCCCATCAGAGCCCCCCTTACACCAATTGCCCCATCAGAGCCCCCCTTACACCAATTGCCCCATCAGAGCCCCTCTTACATCAATTACCCCATCAGAGCCCCCCTTACACCAATTGCCCCATTAGAGCCCCCCTTACATTAATTGCCCCATCAGAGCCCCCCTTACACCAATTGCCCCATCAGAGCCCCCCTTACACCAATTGCCCCATCAGAGCCCCCCTTACATCAATTGCCCCATCAGAGCTCCCCTTACACCAATTGCCCCATCAGAGCCCCCCTACATCAACTGTCCCCATCAGAGCCCCCCTTACATCAACTGTCCCCATCAGAGCCCCCCTTACATCAACTGTCCCCATCAGAGCCCCCCTTACATCAACTGTCCCCATCAGAGTCCCCCTTACATCAACTGTCCTCATCAGAGCCCCCTTATATCAACTGTACCCATCAGAATACCCTCTTAATTAAACTGTCCCCATCAGAGTCCCCTTTACATCAGTTATCTGCATCAGAGCCCCCCTTACATCAACTGTCCTCATCAGAGCCCCCCTTACATCAACTTTCCCCATCAAAACCCCCCTTACATAAATTGCCCCATCAGAGTGCCTCTTACATCAACTGTGCCCATCTATTTTATTCTATTCTATTCTGATCTATTCTCTACTCTAGTCTACGCTAGTCCAATATTTTTTATTCTATTCTATTAAGAAGCCTTTATTTTATCAATTCTATTCTTTTCTTTTTTTTTCTTATCTATTCTATTCTATTCAGTTTTATTCTGTTCTATTCTATAAAGCAGCCAAGTAGGAATCATCATCTTGTTTCACTTTTATATCTTACTGTATTTATTGCGATATGTTTCCATTTAAAATTCAAAATAATTTTTGAATTTGAAAAATTCATAATTTATTTCGGGATTCGTTGAAATTCGTTTACTATTGTGATCCAGAAATTCGCATACATCCGAAAAAATTTGAATCGAATTTCGATTTGTAACGAATCGAGTGGCACATGCCTACACAAGACACAGGCGTTTCGAGCTTTGCCCAGGTTGGGTCATGTCAGGGGAAACGTTTGGTAACCTTTGACAAGGACAAGTTCTGATGTTTCTCCAGAAATAGCCCCCCCCCCCCTGTCATCTATTCTAGGAATCATAAATCCCTCTTCCGAATGTTGCTGACCTAATTATAACAATAGCACTAAGGCCCAATTTTTATTGTTCATCTGCTAAGTAAACGTTTGCCCAGCTGTTACCGGCTCACGATGACCTCCATGAATGACTCTTCTGAGTATCTGAAGGCCTACCAAGTGTTCTACGAGACCCGTGTATGACAAGGATCATCCAGTGCCCAGAGCAAAGATGCCAAATTATGTGGGAGCCTATGAGGAGGAGGGCGAGAGAGAGAGAGCACAGCCCGCACCTCCTCCCAGCTCTCTCCTCCTCTCAGCTCTCTCCTCCTCTCCTAGTACAGCTTCCAACTCTGGGCTGACAGAAGTAGTAATGCTGCGGTCACTACCCCTGTGATAGTAGAAGGAATTTACGGCGCCCCCAACCCTAGAATACCTTGAGACCATGTTGCTGACCTAATTATAACAATAGCACTAAGGCCCAATTTTTATTCTTCATCTGCTAAGTAAAAGTTTGCCCAGCTGTCAACCGCTCACGACGACCTCCATGAATGACTCTTCTGAGGATTTGAAGGTCTACCAAGTGTTCTACGAGACCCGTGTATGACAAGGATCATCCAGTGCCCAGAGCAAAGATGACAAATTTTGTGGGAGCCTATGAGGAGGAGGGCGAGAGAGCACAGCCTGCACCTCCTCCCAGCTCTCTCCTCCTCCCAGCTCTCTCCTCCTCCCAGCTCTCTCCTCCTCTCTTAGTACCGCTTCCAACTCTGGGCTGACAGAAGTAGTAATGCCGCGGTCACTACCCCTGTGATAGTAGAAGGAATTTACGGCGCCCCCAACCCTAGAATGCCTTGAGACCATGTTGCTGACCTAATTATAACAATAGCACTAAGGCCCAATTTTTATTGTTCATCTTCTAAGTAAACGTTTGCCCAGCTGTTACCAGCTCACGACGACCTCCATGAATGACTCTTCTGAGTATCTGAAGGCCTACCAAGTGTTCTACGAGACCCATGTATGGCAAGGACCATCCAGTGCCCAGAGCAAAGGTGCCAAATTATGTGGGAGCCTATGAGGAGGAGGGCGAGAGAGAGAGAGAGCACAGCCCGCACCTCCTCCCAGCTCTCTCCTCCTCCCAGCTCTCCCCTCCTCTCCTAGTACCGCTTCCAACTCTGGGCTGACAGAAGTAGTGATGCCGCGGTCACTACTCCTGTGATAGTAGAAGGAACTTACGGCGCCCCCAACCCTTAAATACCTTGAGACCATTTTGCTGACCTAATTATAACAATAGCACTAAGGCCCAATTTATATTGTTCATCTGCTAAGTAAAAATTTGCTCAGCTGTTAACGGCTCACCACGACCTCCATGAATGACTCTTCTGAGGATTTGAAGGTCTACCAAGTGTTCTACGAGACCCGTGTATGACAAGGATCATCCAGTGCCCAGAGCAAAGATGCCAAATTATGTGGGAGCCTATGAGGAGGAGGGCGAGAGAGAGAGGGCCCAGCTCTCTCCTCCTCTCCTAGTACCGCTTCTAACTCTGGGCTGACAGAAGTAGTGATGCCACGGTCACTACTCCTGTGATAGTAGAAGGAACTTACGGCACCCCCAACCCTAGAATACCTTGAGACCATGTTGCTGACCTAATTATAACAATAGCACTAAGGCCCAATTTATATTGTTCATCTGCTAAGTAAAAGTTTGCCCAGCTGTTACCGGCTCACGGCGACCTCCATGAATGACTTTTCTGAGTATCTGAAGGTCTACCAAGTGTTCTACGAGATCTGTGTATGACAAGGATCATCCAGTGCCCAGAGCAAAGGTGCCAAATTATGTGGGAGCCTATGAGGAGGAGGGGGAGAGAGAGAGCACAGCCTGCACCTCTTCCCAGCTCTGTCCTCCTCTCAGCTCTCTCCTCCTCTCCTAGCCGCTTCCAGCTCTGGGCTGACAGAAGTAGTGATGCCGCGGTCACTACTCCTGTGATAGTAGAAGGAACTTACAGCGCCCCCCAACCCTAGAATACGTTGAGACCAGGGCAGCCGCCCCTTTCTGCCTCCCCCCTTGTCCTGGCCCTACATCTATGCCTTCTCTTATGTGTAGTGCTTGTGGTTGAAAAAAGGCATTTTATTATGGAAAATAATATTATACATTTTATACTGGCCAGTGGCCACTGCACAGCATAAGACCCAGACCAGGAACACGGTACAGGAGAGCAGCTGTTAGTCTTCTTTCCTCTCTCTCTTTGGTTTTTTACTCATCTCGCGGAATAAAGTAGCCAGTGAACTTTCTGGTCAGTTGGACGGATGACCGTGGAGTCATTAATTCGATGTTCAGAATATGTTTAATAGATGTGATAGCGGAGAACCTCTGAGGGTCACATGTAGCCGCACCTGCCAGGCCGGTATGGAGAGCTTTATGACCTCTTGGCCAGAAGCTGGGCACACATGATGCCAGGCACAGCTGGTGGTGACTCGGTGGTGATCAATGTAGACGGGGTCTTAATATAATCACTGAATACTTACAGCATGCTGTAATCATTTAACCTAAAGTACAAATTAACTGTATGTAAAAATAAGTTTGAATGAGCAAAAGTCAGAAGGCAGCTGCTACCAATGGAGGTGCCAGAGAATGGTCACCTATGGGCTGAGTGCAGTATGGGTACCAAATAGTTTTTGTTACAAAATGATCATGAATTTTATAAGACATACTGTATACATTTTCAAAACAAAGCCACTAAAAGTCAACAATACCTTCTATGAAAAAGGTTGCGATAAAGGTAAAAAAAAAAACACCTACGTTTTATCAAGAGCCCATGAACATAATAGTCTCTTCGTAGTTCCCCCTTACTCCAATAAATGGTTTTATATTCTACAACCAGTGATATCACTTGAAATTATAGCTCATATGTTATTTAATATACCTAGAAATGCCCAAAGTAAATTTATGACCTTCTTCTCTGTCTTTAGGTGGCAGCACCGGGACATCTCCTACCACATCGAGCACTGGCACTCCATCTCCATCTGCATCGTCTCACCTGCTCTCCCCGTCTTGTTCTCCTCCGACTTTCCACCTGACGCCCAACTCTTTCAACGTCGGCTGCCGAGAGAACCAGCTCTGCAACCTCAATCTGTCCGAATACCCAGCCTGCGCTCGGAGCAACATGGCCGCCCTCCAGAGCTACCCAGGCCTGAGCGAGAGTGGATACAACAGGCTCCAAGGTGGCAACTCCACCGTTAGCCAACCGACGGAGACCTTCATGCCCCAGCGGACTTCATCTCTAATCTCTGGCATGCCCACTCCGTCCTCTTTGCCGAGCAACAGCAAGATGGATGCTTACAGCGGACAGCTGGGCACTTACCCCACCTCTCAGTTTCAGTACATGATGCAGGCGGGGAACCCTTCCTCCGGCTCGTCATCTTCGCACATGTTCGGGAGTGGCCACATGCAGCAAGGCTCCTACAATGCCTTCTCAATCCACAATCCTTACAACCTTTACGGATACAACTTCCCAGCCTCTCCCCGGCTAGCCACGAGCCCCGAGAAACTGACCGCTCCCCAAGGCACTTTACTCTGCTCCTCACCATCCAACGTTGCCTTTGGAGACAGGCAGTACCTGTCCTCTGGCATGGATGCCATGCACATGATTGGCAGCCCTTCGGGCAACCAGCAGGCTACAAACACCTGCGACAGCAGACAATACGGAGGTGTTCCTGGGTCTTCCTCACAAATGTCAGTACACATGGTTTGAAGGACCTTTGGATCTTCATGGGTGGACTGTAGAAACCACAGTGCCTTTTTTTAAGAGGCTGCCGTTGGCATGGAGGCCACATCTCTGGCCAGCAACGTCTCTACCATAGTGGATATACAATGCAATTATTACAGATGCGGCTTGCAGCAATGTTATCTTGCCACTTTGTTTTAGTTTTTGTTTTTTTCCTTGAGATCTTCTTCAAGAAGCTTTGGACTTTTTCGTCATTAAACATTTTATTATGTATGAGAACACAGCTGTAATAAATAAAGCACCAACAGCCGGTATTCTGAAACCAAAACCACCGCAATAAAGAAAGAAGTGCAGAAGGAAGCTTTGGGGGGGTGCAGCAAGGTCTACAACCAACTATATGATGGAGCTCTTATGGCATTCACTTTGAACTATCCTGATAGTAGAGTTGTCCCAATAGTGGAGCTATCCAGATAGTAGAGTCATCCAGATAGTAGATCTATTTCGATAGTGGAGTCGTCCTGATAGTGGAGCCATCCCGATAGTAGAGTCATCCAGATAGTAGATCTATTCCGATAGTGGAGTCATCCTGATAGTGGAGCCATCCCGATAGTGGAGTCATCCTGATAGTAGAGCCATCTCGATAGTAGAGTCATCCTGATAGTGGAGCCATCCCGATAGAGTTATCCCGATGATGCAACTATCCCGATAGTAGAGTTATCCCGATGATGGAACTATCCCGATAGTAGAGTTATCTTGATGATGGAACTATCCTGATAGTGGAGCCATCCTGATACTAGAGTTAATCCGATAGTGGAGCTATCCGGATAGTGGAGTCATCCTGAAAGTAGAGCCATCCCGATAGTAGAGCCATCCTGATAGTAGTGCTATCCGGATAGTAGCGCTATCTCGATAGTAGAGCCATCCTGATAGTAGAGCCATCCCGATAATAGAGCCATCCCGATAGTAGCTCTATCCCGATAGTAGGAGACAGACCTTGTGAAGACCCATTGTCTTGAAAAATTGATCGGGTTTTATGCTCCATATTGCAGCTAAAGTAGCTCAATTGTATTTTGGGCAATTTTTTTAAATTTGTTTTTTGTAGAGAGGGGAATAGTTAGGCTCCGTTCACACTAGTGCGACTTATCATGCGACTTTGGACACAAGTCACAGCCCGTTGATTTCAATTTCTCCCGTTCCAATCGATGCAACTGAAAGTCGCATCGATTTTGAAAAGGCTCCTGCACTATTTTGATGCTACTTCCTTGCATCTTGAGAACCAGCGAGTGTAAAGTCACATGAAAGTCACGTCCGAAATTGCGCGACTTTGGGGTCGCACTAATGTAACCCGAGCCTTAGAGGCACTCTCGTGTTTCGTGAGTGTGAATGGGGGAAAAAAATCAATTGTTTTCAGGCTATAGTCTCTCCCGGTCAATTGTATTTCAATAAAAAAAAAAATGTGTATAGGGACAATACCACATTATGGCCACTGGATGGAGATGAGGAGAAGACGCTTTCCCTATGGTAGTCAGCGCCATCTAGTGACCATAATTTGGTATTTTCATTTTTTTTCAAAAATCAATATTCGATCTGCAGGGAAATATAGCCTGAGAACATTCGATTTCACTCCAGTTGCACAGAATGAGCAGTTTCGATGGATGAACAGCTATGCAATGCTTTTTAAAGCACACCCGTTTCATTTAACTTTTTTTTTTTTCTGTAGGTCTGTTGGGAAATGTTGGACTCTTAAGTTGTTTTTATAAAAATAGGCAGCTCAGCCGGGGGGGCATTCATTGACGTCCCCTTGAACCCAAACAGCCAAGTTTGGCGGTAAATTCTGGTCTCTAACCCGCCGGGACGGCCACATTTTTTTTTTTTTTTTTTTAGGGGGGGGGGGACAACCTGAAGGTAGTATGTATGTGATCGGCATATAAAAGGTAACAACGTATCGCTTAGTTAGGCTTAGTTATGTCTCGATGACAGACGGGTGGAGGAGGTTGAACTTTGTTGACTTCACACGGTTGACCGCCGTCGGGAATAAAAGGAAAAAGAGATGAATCATAATTGGTAAATCGGGGGGGCGGGGGCTACGGGGGGAGCTTCTCCTTTGAACTGCTCATTGGAAGTGAAGCGGATCGGGTATGGAAAACCTTTTTACAAGTTTCCCTGCAGCTGCTTGCAGCACACGGGGTCACATGTCCACAAAAATGTCATAAAAACATCTTTAGCACCGAGGTAACATTTTCCATTACAAATTCAAACAAAAGTAACAATTACAAGTAAAAAAAGGCGATGAAAATGTTACATTGTAAATGAGTGATGATTACTCCGCCCTCCCGTCAGTCTTGCACAGTTGCACCAACTCAGGAGGGGACTTGGGGGATCGTCCGGGATTTGGTGATTTTTAAATCTAATCCCCCGCCCTCCCCCTTCAGTCTTGCTCCTTCGCCTGACTGGTCCCAACCCCTTTTCCTTTATTGGATTTCAGTTCTTCCAATCACGGAGGGCTCAGCATCACATGTGGGTGTTACCTATGCAAATGTAGCCTGCCTAGGAACGCCCACTTCCTCCAGACTGACACCCGCCCATCAGGACATTTTTGCATAACTCCTCCCACAGGGCTGAGAGCTCTTCAGAGGAGTACTGAGGCAGAAGTACTGGGATGGGCTCGGGAAGCTACGTACAGGCCCCTCCCACCAGCCATGACCTGCCTGCATTGCATAGAGACGCACAGAGACCCAGTGATGACATCACTGGGCCTAAAATGAGGTTTTATTTAAAAAATGTATTTAGATGAGGGGGGGGGGGGCTTGGGAAAGTAAAATATAAAAATAAAAGCAGAATAAATTTCAGCTTTGAAGCTATGCAATATTTTCAAAGCAATAATTTAAATAAGCTAAATGTGTGATTTACAGTTGACAGTAGCTTGAATGCAGAAAAAGATTAGAACCTCTGTCAGGTTTTTTTTTTGCTCTGCGCCTTTACTGGAGTAATTTCCCCTTCCTGTCCTGGTGACCACACAGGAAACAGGGAAAAAATCTCACTAATGGGATACAGACAACAGCAAAAACCTGGCCAGGGTTCTAACCCTGGGAGGCCTTAGGTAGCCTTGGGATACACTTACTAAAGGGAGTCAGCACACACTCTGATCTTTCTAGGGACATGTCTTTGTAAGCTGGGGTGTCAACTAAAGGCAATATATATATATATATATATATATATATATATATATATATATATATATATATATATAAAATGGAAGGGGGTGGAGCAATGAGATTCCTGTGGGCATGACTGACGCAAACCCATCATTGGGTACTTTAGCAACCAGACCTGATCCATTTCAGCTCTGATCCTGTCCACCTTCATATGTATGAGCTCCTTCCCTTACAGTCCCCTTGATATGAAATAAAGTTCACCAAGGATGGTGGGAACCCCTCATAATGGGCACAGAAGGACCATAGTACTGGGAACCCAGCACAGGGATGGTGGGAACCCCTCATAATGGGCACAGCGGGTGTACAGACCTGGAACTCAATGCAGGGATGGCGGGAACCCCTCAAAATGGGCACAGCAGTTGTGTAGCGTTGAAAACCCAGTCAGGAACCCCTCATATTGGGCACAGCAGGTGTAAAGACCCAGGAACCTAGCACTGGGATGTTGGGAACCTCCATCATTTTCACAATAGGTGTGCAAACCTTGGAAATCAGCACAGGGATGGTGGGAACTCTTCATAATGGATACAAGAGTTGTGTAGACCCAGGATCTCAGCACAGGGATGGTGGGAACACCTCATAATGGTCGCAGCAGTTGTGAAGTGTTGAAAATCCAGTCAGGAACTCCTCATAATGGGCACAGCAGGTGTACAGACCCGGGAACTCAGAACAAGGATGGTGGGAACCCCTCATAATGGGCACAGCAGGTGTACAGACCCTGGAACTCAGCACAGAGATGGTGGGAACCCCTCATAATGGGCACGGCAGTTGTGTAGAGTTGAAAACCCAGTCGGGAACCCCTCATATTGTCCACAGTAGGTTACAGACCTGGGAACTCGGCACAGGGATGGTAGGAACCACACATATTGGGCACAGCAGGTGTACAGACCTGGGAACTCAGCACAGGGATGGTGGAAACTCCTCATAATGGGCACAGCAGGTGTGCAGCCTCGGGAATTTGGCACAGGGATGGTGGGAACCCCTCATAATGGGCACAGCAGGTGTACAGACCCGGGAACTCAGCACAGGGATGGTGGGAACCCCTCATAATGGGCACAGCGGGTGTACAGACCTGGGAACTCAGCACAGGGATGGTGGGAACCCCTCATAATGGGCACAGCAGTTGTGTAGAGTTGAAAACCCAATCAGGAACCCCTCATATTTTCCACAGCAAGTGTAAAGACCCAGGAACTCAGCACAGGGATGGTGGGAACCCCTTATAATGGGCACAGCGGGTGTACAGACCCGAGGACTCCAGGCTCCTGGGTTGCAGCGTTTTCAACAGTAGAGTTCCTGAATCCTGAGAGATAGCAGAGATTGGTGGTTACAGCCAGTCAACTTATGAAGCACTACGCAAACTGTTGGCACTATATAAATCCTGTATAATAATAACATTAATCATTTTCAGATTCATATTTGTCTCACCAAATGTTGACTCTAAAGCGAGGTCCCTTCTCTTTCCCAGTCATGGCCTCTCTGATAAGATGGAGGTTCTCCTTTGACGAGGACGTTCCTCACACGCCTTGTCTCCCGCCAGCACGCTGCTCCTTTGTTACAATTTACAGTTATACCCCTGCTGGATACATTTTATGGATATTCTGTTTACATATTCAGCAATCATAGACGGCCCGCCAGCCGCTTTTTGGTGCAGCAGAGAAGGCCTTCCCCCGGATGGCGCTCTAAGCCGGTGGTGCCGCAATGGACGCAGCGCCCATCTCATCGTCTCACAGCTCCTCATCTCCACCGTGTCATTATTCTAGCTGCTTTATCTGCTTGTATTGCTTTTCTTTGTGCCTTTTTTTTAGCCCATCAAAGCAGCAGCCCCCCCCCCCCTTCCTTGGCGTGTGTTACCCCTGCTGATCTTTACCGGCGGCGCTCGCGGTCCTGGATGAGTCCGGTGGACTCGGTGCCTTTTCGGTCTGCTGCGTTGATACAAAGTTGTTTTTTTGTTTTTTTTTTTTGCCATGGTGTGACAGTGCGAAATAATCACTTTCTGTTTGGATGTGTTGTAGATAATGATATTTAAATGGCGGCGCTCTAGAGTGGGACGCCGCGTAACGCCGTGTAACATAATACTGTGTATAATAATGCACTCTGTGCCAAGCACACACAGAATCCTAATAAATGAATTTTTTTTGGCTCTCTTTACTTGTCTTTATGTTCAGTTATTTAAAAGTTAAAGAAAAAGAAATTGCGCTAGGTGCATAAAAAATTTGTGGAAAAAATGAAAAAAAAATGAAAAAAATTCCTGCTGCTGTGCACTATAACCCCGATATAAAGGGCACAAAAAACAAAATATAATAGAGAGTGCAGCACCGGACATGTGAAGTGAATAGTGAAATTTGATAAACCACTTATTAAAACGGTGAAGAAGGTTATTCAAAGTCAATATATCAAAATAGTGACACATATATATATCATAAAGTGTTTCTTAGAACGTGAACATATGAACTAAAATGAGTGAAGAAAATTTCCTGTATATAAAAACTTATGAAGGCACATAAAAAGTCCAAAACAGTGTATTTGATGCAATGTAGATTTCTGGGATACATCTTCAATGTTCAATGTTGCCCACCACTGAATAGATGAATAAAAGGCTTACCAGAAAGCCTGTGACCGCCCTTATTCAGGGGGGTCAAAACAGGCTTAGCAGATATGGAGAATACTCCAGGGAACACCGATGGACCGGTGCGTCTGGACTCCTTGCCAGATAACCAACCAGCCGACAACCGTTGTAGATGTTCTCCCAGATGTTGTGACCCTACGGCCGTTTCGTCACAACTGACGTCATCAGGGGTACCGCTGACGGCCGTAGGGTCACAACATTGCACGCACCGCGCATGCGCGATTTTAAAATAAACGGCGGTAGTAACATTTTTTTTACCTTGCTCTATTTTATTTCATTTTCTTTGTTTTTTAATGGTATATAACGCAATTTGCTAATAAAAGAAACCAAAAGTTATCTGCACCAGTGGAGCACTTTTTTCTTTGTCTCTCTTGGCATTATAAACCACATCTTTTTGCACTGGATCCGTGTAAAATCTCAAGTTTGCCCCATGAGAGGACAGGATCTGGGAGAACATCTACAGCGGTTGTCGGCTGGTTGGTTATCTGGCAAGGAGTCCTGACGCACCGGTCCATCGGTGTTCCCTGGAGTATTCTCCATATCTGCTAAGCCTGTTTTGACCCTCCTGAATAAGGGCGGTCACAGGCTTTCTGGTAAGCCTTTTATTCATCTATTCAGTGGTGGGCAACATTGAACATTGAAGATGTATCCCTGAAATCTACATTGCATCAAATACACTGTTTTGGACTTTTTATGTGCCTTCATAAGTTTTTATATGCAGGAATTTTTCTTCACTCATTTTAGTTCATATGTTCACGTTCTAAGAAACACTTTATGATATATATATGTGTCACTATTTTGATATATTGACTTTGAATAACCTTCTTCACCATTTTAATAAGTGGTTTATCAAATTTCACTATTCACTTCACATGTCCAGCGCTGCACTCTCTATATTATGTTCAGTTATTTGTTGGTGTGGAAGTATATGTATCAGATGTGGATAAAATAGTGTGTGACCCCCCCAGATCTGTCTCCACTTCCTGTCCCAGAGACACAACAGGAAGTGAGGGAAACCTGAGCAAAACGATAAGCCTCACCTTTTAGACAGTTGTCACCAGAATAGGCGTTCCCATCGAAGGATTTCCCCGCCCCCCAGTGACTGGATCTGAATTTATCACTTTCTGCCCCCAAAACACACCTGGACAAATAAAGAGGGGGAAATCTCCTCAGCGGGGGCACAGACAGTCTGACCAGCGGGGGCGGTTCCTGGATGTAGTGGGGGTGGAGCTGCCACCTTTTCTTCAAGCCCAACCTGAACACTTTAGAAGCGCATGCCAAAGTTGTTTTTTAGTAGTGTTCCCCTTTACATCTGAATCCGCAGAGTTCCCCTTTACGTCTGAATCTGCAGAGTTCCCCTTTACATCTGAATCCACAGAGTTCCCCTTTACATCTGAATCCACAGAGTTCCCCTTTACATCTGAATCCACAGAGTTCCCCTTTACATCTGAATCCACAGAGTTCCCCTTTACATCTGAATCCACAGAGTTCCCCTTTACATCTGAATCCACAGTGTTCCCCTTTACATCTGAATCTGCAGTGTTCCACTTTACATCTGAATCCGCAGAGTTCCCCTTTATGTCTGAAACAACAGAGTTCCTCTTTGCATCTGAATCCGCAGAGTTCCCCTTTACATCTGAATCCGCAGAGTTCCCCTTTACATTTGAAACTGCAGTTTCCCTTGACATCTGAAGCCACAGACTGGCCCTTTAGATCGGAATCCCTAGAGTTTCCCTTTACATTTTAATCCACAGACTTCCCTTTGCATCTGAATCTGCAGAGTTCCCCTTTATGTCTGAATCCACAGACTTCCTCTTTAGATCTGAATCTGCAGAGTTTCCCTTTAAATCTAAATTCGCAGTGTTCCCCTTCACATCTGAATCCACAGACTTCCCTTTATGTCTGATTCCACAAAGTTCCCTTTTACATCTAAATCCGCAGAGTTCCCCTTTACATCTGTATTCGCAGAGTTCCCCTTTACATTTGAACCTACAGACTTCCCCTTTAGATCTGAATCTGCAGAGTTCCCCTTTGCATCTGAATCCACACGAGTTCCGCTTTACATCTGAGTCCACAGACTCTCCTTTGCATCTGAATCCACAGAGTTGCCCTTTACATCTAAATCTGCAGAGTACCTTTTTACATTTGAATCAGCAGTGTTCCCCTTTACATCTGAATCCACAGTGTTCCCCTTTACATCTGAAGCCACAGACTTGCCCTTTAGATCGGAATCTCTAGAGTTTCCCTTTACATTTGAATCCACAGACTTCCATTTACATCTGCATTCGCAGAGTTCCCCTTTACATTTGAATCTACAGACTTTGCCTTTACATCTAAATCCGCAGAGTTTCCCTTTACATCTGAATCAACAGACTTCCTCTTTAGATCTGAATCTGCAGAGTTTCCCTTTAAATCTAAATTTGCAGTATTCCCCTTTACATCTGAATCTGCAGAGTACCTTTTTACATTTGAATCAGCAGTGTTCCCCTTTACATCTGAATCCGCAGAGTTCCCCTTTACATCTGATTCCACAGAGTTCCTCTTTACATCTGATTCCGCAGAGTTCCCCTTTACATCTGAATTTGCAGAGTTCCCTTTTACATCTGAATCCACAGTGTTCCCCTTTACATCTGATTCCGCAGAGTTCCCCTTTAGATCTGAATCCACAGACTTCCCCTTTACATTTGAAACTGCAGTTTCCCTTTACATCTGAATCCACAGACTGGCCCTTTAGATCGGAATCCCTAGAGTTTCCCTTTACATTTGAATCCACAGACTTCCCTTTGCATCTGAATCTGCAGAGTTCCCCTTTATGTCTGAATCCACAGACTTCCTCTTTAGATCTGAATCTGCAGTTTCCCTTTAAATCTAAATTCGCAGTGTTCCCCTTCACATCTGAATCCACAGACTTCCCTTTATGTCTGATTCCACAAAGTTCCCTTTTATATCTAAATCCGCAGAGTTCCCCTTTACATCTGTATTCGCAGAGTTCCCCTTTACATTTGAACCTACAGACTTCCCCTTTAGATCTGAATCTGCAGAGTTTTCCTTCAAATCTAAATTTGCAGTGTTCCCCTTCACATCTGAATCCACAGACTTCCCTTTATGTCTGATTCCACAAAGTTCCCTTTTACATCTAAATCCGCAGTGTTCCCCTTTACATATGAATCTGCAGAGTACCTTTTTACATTTGAATCAGCAGTGTTCCCTTTTACATCTGATTCCGCAGAGTTCCCCTTTACATCTGAATTTGCAGAGTTCCCCTTTACATCTGAATCCACAGTGTTCCCCTTTACACCTGATTCCGCAGAGTTCCCCTTTACATCTGAATCCACAGTGTTAGCCTTTACATCTGATTCCGCAGCGTTCCCCTTTAGATCTGAATCCACAGAGTTCTTCTTTACATCTGAATCTGCAGAGTTCCCCTTTACATCTGATTCCGCAGAGTTCCCCTTTACATCTGATTCCGCAGAGTTCCCCTTTACATCTGAATCCGCAGAGTTCCCCTTTACATCTGAATCCGCAGAGTACTCCTTTACATCTGAATCCGCAGAGTTCCCCTTTACATCTGATTCCGCAGAGTTCCCCTTTACATCTGAATCCACAGAGTTCCCCTTTACATTTCATTCTTTTACATTTGATTCCGCAGAGTTCCCCTTTACATCTGAGTCCACAGAGTTCCCCTTTACATTTGATTCTTTTACATTTGATTCCGCAGAGTTCCCCTTTACATCTGATTCCACAGAGTTCCCCTTTACATCTGATTCCACAGAGTTCCCCTTTACATCTGATTCCGCAGAATTCCCCTTTACATCTGAATCCGCAGAGTTCCCCTTTACATCTGAATCCGCAGAGTACTCCTTTACATCTGAATCCGCAGAGTTCCCCTTTACATCTGATTCCGCAGAGTTCCCCTTTACATCTGAATCCACAGAGTTCCCCTTTACATTTGATTCTTTTACATTTGATTCCGCAGAGTTCCCCTTGACATCTGAATCCACAGAGTTACCTTACACTTTGAGGGGGGACTCTGCAGACTCTGATGTAAGGGGAACTGGGGACTCTGATTTAAGGAGGAACACTGAGAACAATGATGTAAGGAGGAACACTGCAGATTCTGGTGTAAAGGGGAACTCTGATGCAAGGGGGTCTCTGGTAACCAAAGCCCACACTTACATCATAGTTCCCAGCATTCAGGGTTCCCAAAACTCCCTTATATCAGAGTCTGCAGAGTTCCCCCTTACATCTGAGTCTGCAGAATTTCCAATAATTACACTGTAAGAGGGAGCTCTGTGGAGTATAATGTAAAGAATAACTCAGATGAAAGGGGTGCTCTGGGAACCCTGATTTAAGGGGAACTCTGATGTAAGGAGAGGCTGCATTCACAGATGGGATGGATGGTGAACTCACCTCAGGATAAAACTTGAGCTTATGTACAGAGTGCAGGGGTCAGGAGTGTAATATACAGAGTGCAGAGGTCAGGTGTGTAATGTACAGAGTGCAGGGGTCAGGAGTGTAATGTACAGAGTGCAGCGGTCAGGTGTGTGATGTACAGAGTGCAGGGGTCAGGTGTGTGATGTACAGATTGCACTGGTCAGGTGTGTAATGTACAGAGTGCAGAGGTCAGGTGTGTAATGTACAGAGTGCAGGGGTCAGGTGTGTGATGTACAGAGTGCAGGGGTCAGGAGTGTAATGTACAGAGTGCAGGGGTCAGGTGTGTGATGTACAGAGTGCAGGGGTCAGGTGTGTAATGTACAGAGTGCAGGGGTCAGGTGTGTGATGTACAGAGTGCAGGAGTCAGGTGTGTAAGGTACAGAGTGCAGGGGTCAGGAGTGTAATGTACAGAGTGCAGGGGTCAGGTGTGTGATGTACAGATTGCACTGGTCAGGTGTGTAATGTACAGAATGCAGGGGTCAGGTGTGTAATGTACAGAGTGCAGGGGTCAGGAGTGTAATGTACAGAGTGCAGGGGTCAGGTGTGTGATGTACAGAGTGCAGGGGTCAGGTGTGTGATGTACAGAGTGCAGGGGTCAGGTGTGTAATGTACAGAGTGCAGGGGTCAGGTGTGTAATGTACAGAGTGCAGGGGTCAGGAGTGTGATGTACAGAGTGCAGGGGTCAGGTGTGTGATGTACAGATTGCACTGGTCAGGTGTGTAATGTACAGAGTGCAGGGGTCAGGAGTGTGATGTACAGAGTGGAGGGGTCAGGTGTGTGATGTACAGAGTGCAGGGGTCAGGTGTGTGATGTACAGATTGCACTGGTCAGGTGTGTAATGTACAGAATGCAGGGGTCAGGTGTGTAATGTACAGAGTGCAGGGGTCAGGAGTGTAATGTACAGAGTGCATGGGGTCAGGTGTGTGATGTACAGAGTGCAGGGGTCAGGTGTGTGATGTACAGATTGCACTGGTCAGGTGTGTAATGTACAGAATGCAGGGGTCAGGTGTGTAATGTACAGAGTGCAGGGGTCAGGTGTGTGATGTAAAGAGTGCAGGGGTCAGGTGTGTGATGTACAGAGTGCAGGGGTCAGGTGTGTGATGTACAGAGTGCAGGAGTCAGGTGTGTAATGTACAGAGTGCAGGGGTCAGGTGTGTGATGTACAGAGTGCAGGGGTCAGGTGTGTGATGTACAGAGTGCAGGGGTCAGGTGTGTGATGTACAGAGTGCAGGGGTCGGGAGTGTGATGTACAGAGTGCAGGGGTCAGGAGTGTGATGTACAGAGTGCAGGGGTCAGGAGTGTGATGTACAGAGTGCAGGGGTCAGGTGTGTGATGTACAGAGTGCAGGGGTCAGGAGTGTGATGTACAGAGTGCAGGGGTCAGGAGTGTGATGTACAGAGTGCAGGGGTCAGGTGTGTGATGTACAGAGTGCAGGGGTCAGGTGTGTGATGTACAGATTGCACTGGTCAGGTGTGTAATGTACAGAATGCAGGGGTCAGGTGTGTAATGTACAGAGTGCAGGGGTCAGGTGTGTGATGTACAGAGTGCAGGGGTCAGGTGTGCAATGTACAGAGTGCAGGGGTCAGGTGTGTAATGTACAGAGTGCAGGAGTCAGGTGTGTAATGTACAGAGTGCAGGGGTCAGGTGTGTGATGTACAGATTGCACTGGTCAGGTGTGTAATGTACAGAATGTAGGGGTCAGGTGTGTAATGTACAGAGTGCAGAGGTCAGGTGTGTAAAGTACAGAGTGTAGGGGTCAGGTGTGTGATGTATATAGTGCAGGAGGTATGTCATGTATAGAGGGCAGGGGCCAGGTGTGTAATGTACAAAGTGCAGGGGTCAGGTGTGTGAGGTACAGAATGCAGGGGTCAGGTGTGTGATGTACAGAGTGCAGGGGTCAGGAGTGTAATGTACAGAGTGCAGGCGTCAGGTGTATGATGTACAGAGTGCAGGGGTCAGGTGTGTAAAGTACAGAGTGCAGGGGTCAGGTGTGTGATGTACAGAGTGCAGTTGTCAGGTGTGTAAAGTACAGAGTGCAGGGGTCAGTTGTGTAAAGTACAGAGTGCAAGGGTCAGGTGTGTAAAGTACAGAGTGCAGGGGTCAGGTGTGTGATGTACAGAGTGCAGGGGCCAGGTGTGCGATGTACAGAGTGCAGGGGTCAGGTGTGTAATGTACAGAGTGCACTGGTCAGGTGTGTAATGTACAGAGTGCAGAGGTCAGGTGTGTAATGTACAGAGTGCAGGGGCCAGGTGTGCGATTTACAGAGTGCAGGGGTCAGGTGTGTAATGTACAGATTGCACTGGTCAGGTGTGTAATGTACAGAGTGCAGGGGTCAGGTGTGCGATGTACATAGTGTAGGGGCCAGGTGTGTGATGTACAGAGTGCAGGGGCCAGGTGTGCGATGTACAGAGTGCAGGGGTCAGGTGTGTAATGTACAGATTGCACTGGTCAGGTGTGTAATGTACAGAGTGCAGAGGTCAGGTGTGTGATGTACAGAGTGCAGGGGTCAGGTATGCGATGTACAGAGTGCAGGGGCCAGGTGTGCGATGTACAGAGTGCAGGGGTCAGGTGTGTGATGTACAGAGTGCAGGGGTCAGGTGTGTGATGTACAGATTGCACTGGTCATGTGTGTAATGTACAGAGTGCAGAGGTCAGGTGTGTAAAGTACAGAGTGCAGGGGTCAGGTGTGTGATGTACAGAGTGCAGGTGTCAGGAGAAAGTGTTGTACAGAGTGCAGGGGTCAGGTGTGTGATATACAGAGGGCAGGGGTCAGGTATGTAATGTACAGAGGGCAGGGGTCAGGTGAGTGATGTACAGAGTGCAGGGGTCAGGTGTGTGATGTATAAAGGGCAGGGGTCAGGTGTGTGATGTACATCAGGTGTCCCCCAGCAGAGTCCCCCTTACATCAGGTGTTCCCCAGCGGAGTCCCTTTTACATCAGGTGTCCCCAGTGGAGCCCCTGCTTACATCAGGTGCCACCCCAGCGGGGTCCCTCCTTACATTAAGCATCACTGTAAAGTCCCTCTTTACATCAGGCATTCCCAGCAGGGTCTCTCCTTACATCAGGTGTCCCCCAGTGGAGTCCACCTTACATCAGGTGTCCCCCAGCGGAGTCCCCCTTACATCAGGTGCCCCCAGTGGAGTCCCCTTACATCGGGTGTCCCCCAACGGACTCCCCCTTACATCAGGTGCTCCCAGCAGAGTCCCTCCTTGCATCAGGTGTCCCCCCTTACATCAGGTGTCCCCCAGTGGTGCCCCCCTTACATCAGGTGCCCCCAGCGTAGTCCCCCTTACATCAGGTGTCCCTCAGCGGAGTCCTCCTTACATAAGGCGTCCCCCAGCAGTGTCCCCCCTTACATCAGGTGTCCCTCAGCGGAATCCTTCTTACATCAGGCGTTCCCCAGCAGTGCCCCCCCTTCCCCTTACATCAGGTGTCCCTCAGCGGAGTCCTCTTTACATCAGGTGTCCCCCAGCGGAGTCCTCCTTACATCAGATGCCCCCAGCGGTGTACCCCCTACATCAGGTGTCCCACAGTAGAGCCCCCCCTTACATCAGGTGTCTCCCAGTGGAGCCCCCCTTACATCAGGTGTCCCCCAGTGGAGCCCCCCCTACATTAGGTGTCCCCCAGTGGAACCCCCCTTACATCAGGTGTCCCAGCAGTGGACCAGCTCTCTTGTAACACAGGTCACTTGCCTAGGGCAACAAGCAAGAGGCGGAGCTGGCCGGGTGGCTGCCAATAGAAATTGAGCTGCCACCAATCCTCCGCCCCGCAGCCTTCCCCACAACAGTTGCGGCAGCGGTGAAAAAACGGGAAAGCACAGATTTCCTGGGACATTTACCAGGAAACACTAAAAGTGGGACAAAGGTCTAAACCCCGGGAATGTTCCGGGAAATTCGAGACAGTCGGGAACTTTGCACACCCACATGTGTGATGCCAATATCAAGTGACCTGGCTAGCTCTGAGAACAAGGAAATGTTCTCTCCAGCAATAGAGACTAAACTGAGCGTGTGTTAGCGGGCCTTCCCCAGATAGACACTGCAGGAGGGAAGGATCTATACATACAGGATAAAACAGCCTTTTTGCCAATGCAGAGGATTAACCCTTTAAGTTCCACAGTGAGTCTAACAAGCATGCTATTCTGCACATACAGACAGATTTTACTGTTGTGAGTTCAGTAACACTTTAATTACTGAGCCACAAATGACAGTGTCACAGACACATATAAACCTCAGCACAAAGGATAATTATTAAAAAATGAAACTCTCCCATTATTGTATATATGCTTTTCTGCAAACAGAATTTCAAACATACAAACTACTGGGGGCAAATCTCACCATTGTGGGAGGGGCAGTGACACAAACTACTCCAGGGAAATCTCCCTATTGTGGGAGGGGCAGAGACACAAACTACAGCAGGAAATGTCATCATTGTGGGAGGGGCAGAGACACAAACTACTGTAGGAAATGCCATCATTGTGGGAGGGGCAGAGACACAAACTACTGGGGGAAATCTCTCCATTATGGGAGGGGCAGAGACACAAACTACTGCAATAAAATCTCACCATTGTGGGAGTGGCAAAGAGACAAACTACTGCAGGGAAATCTCACCATTGTGGGAGGGGAGGACACATGGTGTGATCTGGTTTTAGTTACTTCCTTCAGTAGAGTGATCTTTCCTCCATGTCTTCAATGACCCTTCCATTTTTTGTTACTTTTCCAGAATAACTATCCCTATAAGTAAAACATTTTTCATGCAATGATTTAAAACTTGAAAACCCAATCACAGCCCGGTAATAATGTTACAGAAGATGCCATGTAAGAACAATACCTGGAAGATGCCGGGATTCATGTTCTGGTCTCATTTACTTTCAGTGAGGTCCTCCAGGCCAAGAAGGAGAATTTTATTGTGGCTGTAATCACCTAAAATACTTTATATGACATTACGGCGTGTGGGGTCTCCGAAACCACGAGACCGCCGGAATTCCTGGAAACCTCAGCCATGTCGGTATTAAAAGAGCTCAGCGTTGGTTCTTTACACTTATTCCATAGTTTCAGTTTATAGGGAGCCAGCAACAATATAAACAATCCCTTCACTGCCTTGGCCAAGGCCCCATGGACTAACCTTCTGGGTTTTGAAAGAAAATTTCTCAAAGTACACTATATTGTCAAAAATATTGGGATGCCTGCCTTTACAAACAAATGAACTTTAATGGCATCCCAGTCTTAGTCCATAGGGTTCAATATTGAATTGGCCCACCAATTCATTGGCTTTGCAAGGTTTAGGAGTGTGTCTATGGGAATGTTTGAGCATTTTTACAGAAGCGCATTTGTGAGGTCAGGCACTGATGTTAGATGAGAAGGCCTGGCTCGCAGTCTCCGATCTAATTCATCCCAAAGGTGTTCTGTCGGGTTGAGGTCAAAACTCTGTGCAGGCCAATCAAGTTCCTCCACCCCAAACTCGCTCATCCACGCTATATTGCCCAAAGTATTAGGTCACCCCTCCAAATCATTTGGTGGAGAGAGGATTATGACGTGGGGTTGTTTTTCAGGGGTTGGGTTTGGCCCGTTAGTTCCAGTGAAGGGAACTCTTGAGACGCCAGCAAACCAAGACATTTTGGACAATTTCATGCTCCCAACTTTGTGGGACCAGTTTAGGGAGGACCCTTTCCTGTTCCAATATGACTGCGCACCAGTGCACAAAGCAAGGTCCATAAAGACATGGATGAGCAAGTTTGGGGTGGAGGAACTTGACTGGGCTGCGGACAGGACACAGGAGGTGGTTAGAGGCTGTGGACAGGACACAGGAGGTGGTTAGAGGCTGTGGACAGGACGCAGGAGGTGGTTAGTGCCTAGTCAATCTTCAAGTGTGGACATCACAAAGATAGCAGCCATGGATGTTGCAGGGGTCTGGTCTCCAGGACTCTGTGTGGCTCCAGCCATAGTGCATGGTCCGGTCCTGGTCTCCTGGTTGGGAGGTGTGCCGGTTGATGTGCTGCCCATTGCCGACTGCCCTTTATTTAAAATTGGCGTCATTATGTCACTGATTCACTGCGCGTGCCCCCACCCCCGGCCAAAAATGGCTGAACATGTTCAAGCTAGCCCGAGCCCAGACAGCTTTGAAACTGCGCATGCGCAGTTCCAATGTTGCCCCGCAGCCATATTTTTTACAGGCGGCCGCTGTCCATAAAGGACATTTATGGACAACCCGTAAATGGGTTAAAATTTACAGACTGTCCATAAATTTACGAATGGCTGGCAACCCTGACTGGAGAGCTGGGTTCCTTCTCCCCAGGAGGGTTCCAGAGCCTGAGGGGCTGCTGCCCTGTAATCCATGGACTGTGAAGCTATTCGGGAGGCCTCAGCTGTGTCAGGGCTGAGGGCTTGGATTAATCTCTTGAGAAGCTGATTGCAGGACCTCACCACAAGGGATCTGGTATGGAGAAGGCTTATCTCACTCACTGGACCGTGGCCGGAGGAAGCTAGAAGGTGGAAGCCCTCTTGGTGACTTGTGAGTAAAGACCCTGACCTGGTCCCTTTGACTGTGCAGTGTTCTGGAGTTTGGACTGGTTACCTATAGCTGTGCATTGGTGCAGAATAACAAGATGCCAAAGGGACTTGCTTGATGGTCCACAGCTCTAAGGCCTTAGACTGACCAAAGTTCATAGTTGCTTAAAGAGAAGACTCTCCTCTTGTTGATATTGCTGAGTTTCCTGGAGTACCCCATGCTCTAACCCCACTCCTATTTAAAGCTACCTCAAGCAATAAATCTTAAAAGGACATCCACTAGACCGAGTTATTGGAGCCGGTGTGAATGTGGTGGTGGGCAGCCTGTGCACTATCAAGGAGGAACCAGACATCACCAGCGTGCAAAAATGAGCCAGCAGGAGCTATGTGTGGCCTCCCTGGGTCCAATATGGCTGCCCGAATCTCCAATCAGACACAGGTTCTCCCAAAATGGCCACCAAAAGCCCAGTCAGAGGACAAGTCAGTCTAATGCATGGTTTTCCCCAGCACCAGAGGTATGCAACGACCAACCAGGTGATGGCTTTGTTCACTTTTCACTCCTTGCTCTTCCCTCCACTCAAATGGTAACTCAACGCACTGATGCCGAGGCTGCCCTCACACAGCGCCCCGCTTCATGTGTTTTGTGGTGTGTTGTACTGCAGGTGCATTATGGTCTCATTCTACATGAACAACACTGCAACTTACATTACGTTGGGGTAATGTGGCCTAAGATGAACCAAGACACTCTGGGAATGGACAAGAAGAGAGGAGAGGTGGATAAACGGCACTACGGCACTACGGCTGAGAGCCGCAGCAGCCAGGAAGTAGAGCCTGAGCCATACTATCCGGCATCAATTAAAGTGCAAAATATCAAGATCCTGGATGAGGTATAAATCACTTTTTTTTTATCACATCAAAGACACGTAAAGACTAAATAGCCATTTGCCTGGCATTTTGCTTTAATGCCATGCAACACCGTACATTAAAATTTAATGTATATATTTTTTTCACACAAATAGAGCTTTCTTTTGGTGGTATTGATCACCGCTGGTATTTTTTTATTTTTTGCTAAATAAACTAAAAAAAGACAATATTTTTTACTTTCTGCTACAAAACGTATCCAATAAAAAAAAAAATTTCAATAAAAATTTAATTTCTTCATAAATATTATAGAATACTATTCCGAAAATATTGTCAGATATATTGTAATTGTTGTTATTACAAATAAAAAAAATTTTGAATGAAAAAATGTCTTCATAAATTAAGGACAAAATATATTCTGCTACATGAAAAAAAAAATTAATTTTCGTTTTTTTTTTCTTTTCCGTTTTTCGGGTCATTTGTTATGATCGAAATCCGTAAATTCGTAAATAACTAACTAATAAATTCGTAATTCCAAATAAACTAACTAATAAATTTGTAAATAACTAGTAAAAACGTAAATTCGTTAATAACTAACTAAAAAAATTCGTAAATTTGAAAATGCGAAAATCCTAAATAATTAATGTTTTCGTTTCATTTGCTTTTTTTTTTTTTTTTTTCGGGTCATTCGTTATGGACGAAATTTGTAAATTCATAAAAAACTAACTAATAAATTCGTAAATTCATAAAAAACTAACTAATAAATTCATTCATTCTAAAATTTGTAAATTCAAAATTAACTAATACATTCGTAAATAACTAATAAATTCGTAAGTTCATAAATTCAAAAATTCAAAAATCTGAACTAACTATGAAATTATAGGTATTGGAATTTCCTTTCAAATTTGGTTGTTAGTCACCTTATGGAATACGAATTCATCCGAAGTTTTGAATGATCAGAAATAACAAATGACGCATCTAAACAAAAGAACTAATTAATAATAAATAATAATGATAAAACGTTTTTATTATTATTTATTATTATTAACTGGTTACGTTCCATTCGTTTAGATGTGGCATTCGTTATTTCGGATAATTCGTAACTTCGGATAAATTCGTATTTGTTACGTTCAAAAACAGTCAAATTTGAAGGGAAATTTCAATACCTATAATTTAATAGTAATAGTTAAGTTATTATTAGTTAGTTATTTTTTCAGATTTTCGGGTTTTCGAATTTTCGTTTTTGTCTTTGGATTTTCGTTGTTTTGAATCTTCGTTCTTATGCTTGGATATTTGATTTTCCGAATTTTCGAATTTCCAAATTTTCGGATTTCTGAATTTTGAATTTACAAATTTTCGAATATTCGATTTCACGAATTTTCCAATATACGAACTTACGAATCTTCGAATATTCGAATTTACCAATATTCGGAAAAACTTGTCAAACGGGTTTTTGTTCATTATCCAAATGAACGAATTTGTCGAAATTCGCTAAAAAAACAAATTCGTAACAAAACGAATTGGACATGTCTACATGTCTTGGCTTGGGCTTGCTGACAGACTCCCGCTGTGTACAATCACGGGGGGGGGGGGGGGAGTTTCGCGCATGCGCGCACCCGATACCCGGAAGTTGGCGGCGATGTAAGGGTACGACGCTTTGCCTACAGCAGCCACCCATCCCACAGTACATTGCGGGCGGTTGGTCTTTAAATGGCAAAACTTGATTAAAGTGACGCTACATTTCGAGGTCCCCCCCCATTGGCAGTACCGTAGCGCAGGATCCGGCGTCACGCACATGCGCGTACTTCGCACGTAGGGCAGCCTGTTCATTTTTAATAAACTAACCTAAATGTTACAAATGTAGCAAAAAAAGCCCCTTTTTTTGTATTTTGCACGTTTTCCCTATTTGTCCATTTTCTTGCTGGGCGCATTTGGGGAGCTGCGAGTGCAAATTTGCGCTTAGGCGTGCGTTTACGCCCTGCATTGAATTTGGGCTGACCCGCACATAAAAGGCAGAATATACATGTGAGAGAACTCGTGCTTTGCGCCGTTGTCTGCCCACCCTGCAGATGACCCCTCCCCCCCCCTCCTCTCCTCACCCCACCCCCACCCCGTGTAACACATGTACAGTGAGCTCACAGCCCCGTTAGTGGTTCGGAAAGCCGCCAATAATCGTCAGCGTGTTCACATCGATCTCCAGTTCCTGCTGATGTAAAGACGAAGGATTTGGCCGATCCCTCATCCCTCCAGATGGGACGCAGATCTTGTTTTAAGTGCAAATTTCCTCGGCATTAAGTCTTCACCGCCCTCCCCGCGCTAATGTCATCCAGATTGTGTCCGGGATCAAAGACACAACAATCACTCGGGGGGGGGGGGGGGGCGCCTATCGCACAGAGTAACCGCGTTACCTGCATATGGCATGAGCAAGGGGGGGGGTGCGGGGAGCATCAGCGGAAGCAGAAATGATCAGAATTATCTATAGACAGAACACACGGAGCTCTACCATGAACTTGAAGACTTAAATATGACCCCCCCCGCCCCCCCTTTAGTCTTGCACAGTTGTACTGGCTTCTCTCCTGGACTGAAATGGCTTCACTGCACACTGTGAGCTTCTCTCAATGTGCATTAGAAGCTGCAGCAAATCAGATAGAGCCCCGCCTCATTTTCTGGCTGGAGGACATCCAGCATCATCTAGATCAGGGGTCTCCAAACTTTTGAAACAAAGGGCCAGTTTTCTGCCCTTCAAACTTCATTGGTATCAGTGGGAGGAATAGTGCCCCATCATTAGTATCAGCGGGAGGAATAGTGCCCCATCATTGGTATCAGTGGGAGGAATAGTGCCCCATCATTGGTATCAGGGGGAGGAATAGTGCCCCATCATTGGTATCAGTGGGAGGAATAGTGCCCCATCATTGGTATCAGGGGGAGGAATAGTGCCCCATCATTAGTATCAGCGGGAGGAATAGTGCCCCATCATTGATATCAGTGGGAGGAATAGTGCCCCATCATTAGTATCAGCGGGAGGAATAGTGCCCCATCATTAGTATCAGCGGGAGGAATAGTGCCCCATCATTGGTATCAGTGGGAGGAATAGTGCCCCATCATTGGTATCAGGGGGAGGAATAGTGTCCCATCATTGGTATCAGTAGGAGGAATAGAGCCCCATCATTGGTATCAGTGGGAGGAATAGTGTCCCATCATTGGTATCAGTGGGAGGAATAGTGCCCCATCATTGATATCAGTGGGAGGAATAGTGCCCCATCATTGGTATCAGTGGGAGGAATAGTGCCCCATCATTGGTTTCAGTGGGAGGAATAGTGCCACACCATTGGTATCAGTGGGAGGAATAGTGCCCCATCATTGGTATCAGTGGGAGGAATAGTGCCCAATCATTGGTATCAGTGGGAGGAATAGTGCCCCATCATTGGTATCAGTGGGAGGAATAGTGCCCCATCATTGGTATCAGGGGGAGGAATAGTGTCCCATCATTGGTATCAGTAGGAGGAATAGTGCCCCATCATTGGTATCAGTGGGAGGAATAGTGCCACACCATTGGTATCAGTGGGAGGAATAGTGCCCCATCATTGGTATCAGTCGGAGGAATAGTGCCACACCATTGGTATCAGTGGGAAGAATAGTGCCCCATCATTGGTATCAGTGGGAGGAATAGTGCCCCATCATTGATATCAGTGGGAGGAATAGTGCCCCATCATTGGTATCAGTGGGAGGAATAGTGCCCCATCATTGGTTTCAGTGGGAGGAATAGTGCCCCATCATTGGTATCAGTGGTAGGAATAGTGCCCCATCATTGGTATCAGTGGGAGGAATAGTGCCCCATCATTGGTATCAGTGGGAGGAATAGGTCCCCATCATTGGTATCAGTGGGAGGAATAGTGCCCAATCATTGGTATCAGTGGGAGGAACAGTGCCCCATCATTGTTATCAGTGGGAGGAATAGTGCCCCATCATTGGTATCAGTGGGAGGAATAGTGCCCCATCATTGGTATCAGTGGGAAGAATAGTGCCCCATCATTTGGTATCAGTGGGAGGAATAGTGTCCCATCATTGGTATCAGTGGGAGGAATAGAGCCCCATCATTGGTATCAGTGGGAAGAATAGTGCCCCATCATTGGTATCAGTGGGAGGAATAGGTCCCCATCATTGGTATCAGTGGGAGGAATAGTGCCCAATCATTGGTATCAGTGGGAGGAACAGTGCCCCATCATTGGTATCAGTGGGAGGAATAGTGCCCCATCATTGGTATCAGTGGGAGGAATAGTGCCCCATCATTGGTATCAGTGGGAGGAATAGTGCCCCATCATTGGTATCAGGGGGAGGAATAGTGTCCCATCATTGGTATCAGTAGGAGGAATAGAGCCCCATCATTGGTATCAATGGGAGGAATAGTGTCCCATCATTGGTATCAGTGGGAGGAATAGTGCCCCATCATTGATATCAGTGGGAGGAATAGTGCCCCATCATTGGTATCAGTGGGAGGAATAGTGCCCCATCATTGGTTTCAGTGGGAGGAATAGTGCCACACCATTGGTATCAGTGGGAGGAATAGTGCCCCATCATTGGTATCAGTGGGAGGAATAGTGCCCAATCATTGGTATCAGTGGGAGGAATAGTGCCCCATCATTGGTATCAGTGGGAGGAATAGTGCCCCATCATTGGTATCAGGGGGAGGAATAGTGTCCCATCATTGGTATCAGTAGGAGGAATAGTGCCCCATCATTGGTATCAGTGGGAGGAATAGTGCCACACCATTGGTATCAGTGGGAGGAATAGTGCCCCATCATTGGTATCAGTCGGAGGAATAGTGCCACACCATTGGTATCAGTGGGAAGAATAGTGCCCCATCATTGGTATCAGTGGGAGGAATAGTGCCCCATCATTGATATCAGTGGGAGGAATAGTGCCCCATCATTGGTATCAGTGGGAGGAATAGTGCCCCATCATTGGTTTCAGTGGGAGGAATAGTGCCCCATCATTGGTATCAGTGGTAGGAATAGTGCCCCATCATTGGTATCAGTGGGAGGAATAGTGCCCCATCATTGGTATCAGTGGGAGGAATAGGTCCCCATCATTGGTATCAGTGGGAGGAATAGTGCCCAATCATTGGTATCAGTGGGAGGAACAGTGCCCCATCATTGGTATCAGTGGGAGGAATAGTGCCCCATCATTGGTATCAGTGGGAGGAATAGTGCCCCATCATTGGTATCAGTGGGAAGAATAGTGCCCCATCATTTGGTATCAGTGGGAGGAATAGTGTCCCATCATTGGTATCAGTGGGAGGAATAGAGCCCCATCATTGGTATCAGTGGGAAGAATAGTGCCCCATCATTGGTATCAGTGGGAGGAATAGGTCCCCATCATTGGTATCAGTGGGAGGAATAGTGCCCAATCATTGGTATCAGTGGGAGGAACAGTGCCCCATCATTGGTATCAGTGGGAGGAATAGTGCCCCATCATTGGTATCAGTGGGAGGAATAGTGCCCCATCATTGGTATCAGTGGGAAGAATAGTGCCCCATCATTTGGTATCAGTGGGAGGAATAGTGTCCCATCATTGGTATCAGTGGGAGGAATAGAGCCCCATCATTGGTATCAGTGGGAAGAATAGTGCCCCATCATTGGTATCAGTGGGAGGAATAGGTCCCCATCATTGGTATCAGTGGGAGGAATAGTGCCCAATCATTGGTATCAGTGGGAGGAACAGTGCCCCATCATTGGTATCAGTGGGAGGAATAGTGCCCCATCATTGGTATCAGTGGGAGGAATAGTGCCCCATCATTTGGTATCAGTGGGAGGAATAGTGTCCCATCATTGGTATCAGTGGGAGGAATAGAGCCCCATCATTGGTATCAGTGGGAGGAATAGTGCCCAATCATTGGTATCAGTGGGAGGAACAGTGCCCCATCATTGGTATCAGTGGGAGGAATAGTGCCCCATCATTGGTATCAGTGGGAGGAATAGTGCCCCATCATTGGTATCAGTGGGAGGAATAGTGCCCCATCATTTGGTATCAGTGGGAGGAATAGTGTCCCATCATGGGTATCAGTTGGAGGAATAACACCCCATCATTGGTATCAGTGGTAGGAATAGTGTCCCATCATTGGTATCAGTGGGAGGAATAGTGCCCCATCATTGGTATCAGTGGGAGGAATAGTGCCCCATCATTTGGTATCAGTGGGAGGAATAGTGTCCCATCATGGGTATCAGTTGGAGGAATAACACCCCATCATTGGTATCAGTGGTAGGAATAGTGTCCCATCATTGGTATCAGTGGGAGGAATAGTGCCCCATCATTGGTATCAGTGGGAGGAATAGTGCCCCATCATTGGTATCAGTGGGAGGAATAGTGGAATAGTGTCCCATCATTGGTGTCAGTGGGAGGAATAGTGCCCCATCATTGGTATCAGTGGGAGGAATAGTGTCCCATCATTGGTATCAGTGGGAGGAATAGTGGAATAGTGTCCCATCATTGGTGTCAGTGGGAGGAATAGTGCCCCATCATTGGTATCAGTGGGAGGAATAGTGTCCCATCATTGGTATCAGTGGGAGGAATAGTGTCCCATCATTGGTATCAGTGGGAGGAATAGTGCCCCATCTTTGGTATCAGTGGGAGAAATAGTGCCCCGTCACCAGAAAAAGAACACTGAAAAGTGGAAGCAGGGATGCTGATGTGCGCTCCACCCGATTTAAGAGGATTACATTGGATTGGTTATCCTCAGTATATAAACAAGGATGCAACGTATCTGGTCACATGAATCCCAATGACGTCAGATGCGCTGACGAAACACGTCGGTGGTGGTTGAGCATGATAGGTCTCTTCCGACCCATAGTGGAACGCAGGTGGAGCGCACATCAGCGTTCCAGCTTCCATTTTTCAATTTTCTGCATTCTATTTGTACCAAATGGAATTTTAAAGCGCTTTTAAATAAATCTACGTACTTCACCATGGGAGATTGTTTCTTCTTTCACTGATGACTGGAGAATTGGTGACGGTTTGATCCTATCTGCCAGTGGAGCCTCCTGGGGGATGCACATGGAGAGCTTGTCTGCACCAATCCGCTGTATATGATGACTGTAATGGGGGGTCATGTAAATCTGGTTAGTTGGCTGTGTGACTGGTGTTGGTGGAGGAAGATCCTGGTCACGACGTTGGTGGATATATGAAATCAGATGTATCTTTGGACATCGCCTGATGGGAACCTATTGGACCTTGTCCATTCATGATAATGGTTTTTTTTGGACACTGCACTTTATAATACAAAAAGTTTATCACACACTGGAGAAAACTGGTGGCAAATATATGTTTTTTTATCACTATATTATATATTTAGCACTTTTCCAATATATGGTCAGCAATTTGCTAGGGGTGGCTAGTGGTTGCCTATGATATTGCACTTGTAGCACCCTGATATCTAGGCAGGGTTGCTAGCAAATTTACCTGCCAAATGATAGTTGCCTTGGCCAATTGATAGGAGGTCAATTGATTTCACCCTAACTCTTGAGTTGCTGCACTTCTCTCTTCTGTCACTAGATGGCTGGGTATCTGGTGGCATTAGATAAGACAAGAGCATTGCAAGGACAGATTAGGAATAGATGGGGTGTCTCAGCCAATGGGTAGGGATTTTCTTGGGTCCCTTGGCCTGGGAGAACCTATTTATTTGGGTGGAGTCAGGTGATCGGGGTTCTGTGCCACCTGGACGGCTGTCTGGGTGGATGTGTGTTGTGCTGCCCCCTGGGCTTCTAGGCCCAAGCCTGAGGCCTATCCTGGGGACAACTTACTGCTAGGCTGTCTGAGGGCCTATCCAGAAGCAAGAGAGCAGCTCAGGGTTGGGACTGTGGGCTTGCAGTCCAACCAGAAGTGATGGTTCTGCCGGCTGGAGAACCTATCGTGGTCGGAGGTAGAGGGGAAGCTGTCGCCACTAAGGGTCCATCCACCTTGTTAGCGGGGACCACAGTGAGTAGCTGAAGCAAGTACCAGAGCACACTGACCGGGGACGGTGAAGAATTAGGAAACTTCAGTAGGTGTCAAGCCAGGGACCCAACCAGCGGAGGTGACGCTTGCAGAGCAGCTTTGTGTGCCAAGCCAGGGACTGAGCAGGCCAGTGGGGTGACGCTTGAGGAGTATCTGTGAGTGCCAAGCTAGGGACCCAGCAGGGACGTGGGGGTGACGCTTCAGGAAGATACTGAGTGAGAAGGTTGGAAGAGCTCAGGAGATCCGGTGGCAGTGGATCAGTGAGTCTAAATGATAGACCGGGAGCTCAGTTGAGTGAAGATCTAAAGAGGAGATTGTGGAGGAAGTGAAAGAGTTCATTACAACCTTTGTTAGAAACTGTTCAAGATCGTTGCCATAGGAGACAGCGTGTCTACACATGCAGATGTGGTGTCCGGCTGGATGCCTTTCCCTGTGTGGCTGTCTACCTATAGAAGTCTTGGAGTCTGCTAATTAACATTGCAACTATTAAAGGGTGTCCTGACCCTAACTCACTCACCCACAGTTCTGTCCAAGAGAAAATAAATCTCTTTGCATTCAAGAAGTGTCTGGCGCCCATCAATCCACCTTGCATTATACCCACCATGCCTCCTAACCCACTCTACATCTACAAGGATGTCAGCGGTCCCTGACTCTGGAGGTCACCATTAGCCTGGAGAGGCCCGGGACTTGGCTACACACTTATTTGCACTTTAAGAAGAACATGTAGGGCGCGGGTTCACTTTCATTTCCTTTCACAATTAGGTTTTCTAACCTTACAACGAGCAGCCCCTAACATTATTAATACACATATACACATTAGCGCAGGTAAGGGAATTATTAGTTAAGCCTCGTGCACACGATTGGATTTTCGGCAGGGAATTGTGTGATGACAGACTGTTGGCCTAAAATCCAACCATTAGTACGCTCCATCAGACAATTGTCCACCAACAAATGTTGGATGGCAGGCTAGTAAATTTTCAGCGGACGACGGTCTGTTGTCAGATTTTCCTATCTTCTGTACACAAGTCCATCATACAAAAGTCGAAAGTACAAAAACGCAGGCTCGGAATCAACCCTCACCAAACACGACATTAGCAGAAGGGGCCCAAAGGGTGGCGCTCAAGAGCTGAAATTCCTTGTAGTAGGTCACTAGCTTCGTGTTTGTTGGCTGACAATTGTGTGCCGTTTGTATGCAAGACAACTTCCCGGCACGCGCCCTTCGGAGAAAAGTCTGACGCTTTGTTGGCCAACAATCCGATCGTGTGTACGAGGCTTAAGATGTACTACGAGACTACAAAGAGGAAGTTCAGTTGTCAGGCACCACCCTTTGGGCTCCTTCTGCTAATTTCGTGTTAGTAGAAGTTTGGTGAGTGTTGACTTGCGCTTTTCAGTTCACGCTTTTCAGTTTCGCGCTTTTCGGTTCGCGTTTTTCATTTCGTGCTTTTCAGTTCGCTTCTGCACGGCCGTTCGTCAAATAGCCATGTTGCAGAATCGGAGGAGATAACGTGTTATTTATTATTGGCCTTGGAGTTATTGCTTTGACCCAAGTCCAGGAACAGGAGGAGGAGGAGTTCTTGGACCAAAAATTGGTTGCTTTATTAATGGTGACCAATTATGTCACATGCCTTTGCTGCGGGAGCTCCAGGAGAATAATCCGGATGATTTTGGAAATTATCTCCGGATGACGGACCCCTGATTTCACCAACTCTTGGCATTGGTGACCCCCCTATATTAAGAAGCAGGACACATGCATGAGGCTTTTATTTTATTTTTTGGGTTGAATAATAATGATTTGATTTGGTATATTTTCTATATTTTTGGATGCATAGAATGCACTTTTTGGTGAAGTTCTATTGGCAGATAGCATGTCTAATTTTATTTGTTTTCTTTTTTTAATGCACAATAAAAACATTGTGTAGAATAATACTTGGCTATGTGTTTTACTTCAAATGACAGTTTGGGAGTCGGCAGTTACATTTTAAAAAATACAATGTAAAATTAACAAGGGACACCAACATAGTTGTATCTTTGATCTTATAAACTACGGGATAATGGTGTTGTGGTAACTTGACCAAAAAAAATAAAAATAATAATAATAATAATTTTCTTGATATCACTAGAAAAAAATAGCCTTTTTAAATACGTTTGGCACAACTCCATCAGTATCACCAGCAAAGCAGCTTCATTATTATCCTTTTAAAGAAGAAGAGAATTGGGCGCTGCATTTCATAATTTGCCGCGTCACGAATGTTAATTCTCCATTATGAACGCTAGTTTACAAGACCGACCGCTTCCGGCTCATTCTTGCTTCCGAGCATGCGTGTTTGTACTTTGGACTTTTGTCCGATGGACTTGTGTACACACGCTCGGACAATCCAACAGACATTTGTCCGCGGAAAATTTATAAACCTGCCATCCAACATTTGTCCGCGGAAAGTTGGCCAACAACTGTCTGATGGAGCGTACACAGGCTCGGATTTTCCGCCAACAGCCTGTCATCACACAATTCCTGTCGGAAAATCCGATCGTGTGTACGAGGCTTTAAGAATAAAACAACAAGAAAAAGGTTTCAGACCAAACTCTATCCAATATTTGTAGCATTTACCAAAATTTAGAATGCTTCATTTGGAGTGGACCTGCCCCGTAAGCGGTTGCCATGATTGGTATTTCATTTTTATTACTCCATTTATCTGTAGGACCTCGCTTACATCATAGCGGTCAATGTGCGCGCCTTCCAGCTCGCCGCTTTGATGCTTGCTCAGTAGAATCCTCAGTTTTATGGTTTTCATCCATCTTGTATTATATTTTTATAACTCCAGCCACCATACGTTTTCAGCGCACATCCATGTGGTAATTGTTAGAGCACAGCCCACGTTCTATAGCGTGGTGCCGACCCGCTGCCAGCCTTGAACCCGGCGCCAGTGAGGCTTCTCGCTGACGTCGGTGGCTCCTCTCTCCCCCCCCCCTCATTACCGGTCCTGGGGCCGGGAGCCTCTCTTCTGCTGTTTTGCATGGAATCCTCATCAAATAGTTGGCCGGCGTGTTTTATAAAGTGTGTAAAACATGGAATCGGGGCTTTATCCCAGTCTGGAAAACACGGCGCGCCATAAAGCGCTCAGCAATTTTTTAGAAGATTCCTCTTGGCTCAGGAACAGGGCTTTGGGGGGGGAACGATTTATTTTATGACCTCCAATTCTTTTCTTTCGCTTTTTTTTTTCTGCTGTATAATCAGAAATATTTCAGAGCCGTGTCGTTCTCTCCGGGGCCCGCTAATGCCGGCGGCTTGGCGCTGTCCAGGTATTGGCATGACAGGAACATTTTTATTGGCGTTTTGCAGAGTCCTGTTCAATATTTCACCCTATGAGCTTACAATGACGTAACCAATTGTATCGGCTTCATTGTATCAATCAAAGTTGTAACATTGCTATTTTCACAACCTTGAAGGAAACTTAACCACTTCCGGACCGCCCACTGTGTATATACATCGTTACTTTGAGGTTAAATACCGTTGTTATCGCAGCAGATAGCTGCCATAACCCCCAGTATTTTTCTCCATGGCGGGCGGTTCGCTTTAAGATAAAAGTGGTCTCCGCGGCGGATTCACAGCGAGATCACTTTTATGGGCGGCGTGAGAGGTGCACCCCCCACACCTCCCGCGCGTCCCGGGCATCTCCGCCACTTACCGGAGCCGTTGGAAGCGGCGGAGACGTGAGGGCATGATGGCACCCGATCGACTCTATGCCCTTGGAGTACCAGAGTAGTGATCAGGGCCATCTTTAATATTGATTGGACCCTGGGCAAACATTTTCTTGGGCCCCCCTTCCATGTCATTTTGCTTTCCACCTGCTCTGAGTCTACAATAAATAGCAGCTAGACTCTAAATCAGTTTACTGAATCAGATCAGGCAGAGATTGCAATTGGTTGCCAGAGGTTACAGTGTATCATTACCACTCACTGACTGGCTGCTAGAGGTTACAGCACACATTATGGCTCACTTATGATTTCCTAGAGGTTACAACACATGACTTCTGCTTGTTGATTGGTTGCTAGAGATTACTGTACATCAATACTGCTCAATGATTGGTTGCTAGAGGTTACTGGACATCCTTACCACTTACCAAATGGTTGCTAGAGGATACTGCACATTATTACTGCTTACTGATTGGTTGCTAGAGGTTACTGCATATCCTTACCGCTCAATGATTGGTTGCAAGAGGTTAGTGCACATCATTACTGATCACTGATTGGTTACTAAAGGGTACAGCACATCACTGCCATGGACTGGGGAGGTGAGGGGACCCATCAATAGACAGAAAACTCCTAGGGATTCTAGGACCTCTGGGATCAGTGGCAATGCTGGGGGAGGGGGGTGTGTGATCAATGGCAATGCTGGGGGGTTGATGGGATCAGTGGCAGTGGTGGGGGGATGGGATTGGTTAGGAGGCAGTACAATGTCACCGCTATTTACATATCAATGCAGGTTATATACATGTAAACACGGGGTCTGCAGGTGAGTCATCTGTACACGACAATAGGCAGAGCTCAGCAGCATTAGTAACAGAACTTCACACTGAGATATCGGGACACAGCATGGGACTAAAACTTCAAGGGACAAGGGAATTTGAACTGGAATAGTTGGCAAGTATGAGGCAGCTGTTTTAGGCCCCACAAGAATGATGGGGCCCAGGGCAGATGCCCCTTTTGCTCTGCCTTAAAGACAGCCTTGATAGTGATCTGCATGCTTACCCCCTAAGCATATGATATACTGTATTCCTTTTGCAAGAATTCTCTCCAAACAAAAATCCCCCCCCCCCATGAAATCCCCCATCCCAGCACAAATTTTTGCACCCTATCTCCCCTCTCAGCTCAAATCCTCTCTCCCCAAGATGTATGAGTAATTATGTGACAACAAAAATCCCCCCTCCCCCCCAAAAAAAGAAAAAAAAAGTCAAGCACTGATCTGCATATGCTTACCCCCTAAGCATATGATATATTCATTTTGCAAGCCAAAATTCTCTCCAAATGAAAATTTCCCCTCCTCCCAGCAGAATACCCCCCCCCCCACTGAAACCCCAGCATCCCAACACAAATATTTGCACCCCATTCCCCCTTCCAGCTCAAATCCCCCCCCCCTCAAATTTCCCCTCCTAGAACAAATAAATCCCCTCCCCCCGTACAAATCTCACCAAATCCCCCTCCTAGCACAAACACCCAAACACCCCCAACCTTTAAATGTTGCCTTCTAGCACAAATCCCCCACCCCCAAAATGATACAGTTTACCACAAATCCTCTATCCATGAAATTTCCCCTCCCAGCACATATCCCCCCCCCCCCGCCAGCACAAATACCAACAAATCTCCCCTCTTAGCACAGACCACCACCCAAATTTGCCCTTCTAGCAAAAATCCCACAGTCATCCTCACTAGCACCAATTCCAAAGATCTGACAGTCCCAATCCAGGAGCGCTGCAGTGGCAGGAGGTGGAGCTGGAGGGGAGAGAGAGGACAACCCGCACCATCTCCCGGCTCTCTCCTCCTCTCCAGATTCAGCTTATCCTTGAGCTCCAGTCAGTGACTTTGCCTAGGCTGAGATGGTATTATCATTTTGCTGCAGGCAGTAGGAAGAAGCATTTCTTCAGTCTCCTCTCCCCCCAGGAGCGTAACTAGAACCTTCAGGGCCCTAGTGCAAGCTTTCATGAGGGGCCCCCCTGTCCCCCGACTGGGGCCCTTCCCACTGATCCTGGGGCCCTTTACCCCCATTGTGAGACCCTTTATTATGGTCCTGCAGTGAGCCACCTTCCTGCCATCTTGGGGACCCCCCATGGTGGTGGAGCACCAGAGCTAAGTCGCAAGTACGACCTTGGTAGTTCCGCCACTGGTGTCAGTAGTTTATTTTTATTTTTTTTTATAATTTTTTACCATTTTATTTATTTTTTATTTATTTTACAATTTTATTTTTTATTGGGGGGCTTTGGTGAAATATAAAGGGTCTAAATAGCCCTGTACAGAGGCTTCCTATTCATTCATAAACTAAGGCATAGTAAACATAGTACACACAATTTACTATGCCCAGCTATGAAAAAAAAAAAAAGTGATACTGACTCTATTCATTGAAACAAGAAAGGGGCCAGTAAATGACACATTTACCGGCAACTTCCTCAGCTCTCCACCCTGACACATCCCCCGCAGCAGCTGGCAGGAGGCTGGAGGGGAAAATCCGGCAGCACTGTCGGGGGGGCGGGGCCAGAGAAGAACACTGGAGTCCCAGGGTAGAAGGACAGGCATAAGGAGGCAGCGGGAGCGGCATGTGGAGTAGCGGATGCCCTCCATTTCCTTCCCTGCTTAAAGTCTGTGGGAAGGGGAGGAGAGTTCAGCGGATGCATGGAGGGATCGGTTCCTCTAAATGCTGCCGCCCCCGCTGCACTCCTATCCAGGCCAGTGGCAGCTGGTGGGTTTTTTGTTTGGAGGGCGGCAAACAATCACCCCCCCCAGCGGCGCGGCGCTAACAACCCACCCGCGTGTCTGCCGGTTGGTCTGGCACTTACCTGGATAGATAGAACCAGGTGAATTAGGGGGGGTGTCATCCAACGCAGCGGGGTGGGGGCAGCGGCTTCAGGCTAACGGGTGCAGAGTCTGGGCAGCGGCTCCAGGCTAGCGGGTGCGGGGTCCGGGCAGCAGCTCCAGGCTAGCGGGTGCGGGTTTAGGCAACCGCTCCAGGCTAGCGGGTGTGGGGTCCAGGTAGCGGCCCCAGGCTAGCGGGCGCGGGGTCCGGGCAGCAGCTCCAGGCTAGTGGGTGCGGGGTTAGGCAGCCGCTCCAGGCAAGCGGGTGTGGGGTCCAGGTAGCGGCTCCAGGCTAGCGGGTGCGGGGTCTAAGCAGCAGCTCCAGGCTAGCGGGTGCGGGGTCTGGGCAGTGGCTCCAGGCTAGCGGGTGCGAGGTCTGGGCAGCGACTCCAGGCTAGTGGGTGCGGGGTTAGGCAGCCGCTCCGGGCTAGCGGGTGTGGGGGTCCAGGTAGTGGCTCTAGGCTAGCGCGTACGGGGTCCGGGCAGCGGCTTCAGGCTATCGGGGTCCGGGCAGCAGCTCCAGGGAGGCGGGCTTCCTCTATGGCTGCAGTGGCTTCCTCCCTGGCTTCACATCAGGCATCCAATAGGAAAATTAATTCGCTATCGTCCCACAACTGGGTGGGATCAAGATGCAGTGCTCTGCGCCACAAGCCCACCCTTTTTTGAAGCCTATTGGAGCCTCTGGCTCTAATCATGTGCTTCAAAAAACACCCCCCCCCCCCATCCCCGCCATAGGAATTCATGCTCCTTGCGTCCTGAAAGGGGCCGGGCGCATGGATAGGGAGGGGCGGCGGCGGTGTTAGGGGGGCGCCACTGATCCATGCGTACAGGGGGCCGCATGGGCCCACTGGAGCAGGGGGCCATTTTGCAAGGTTTGACCCCTGTATGTACGCCCCTGTCTCACCCCAATGATCAGATTGTACACATTTGTAACTATATAGAAAGAGGCAGAGGCTTATCTGTGTCAGACATTTTGCACACAGCCATGAACTGCATAGCCACCCAGGATTTACATGATCCTGTAATCTCTGAGCTACCATCTCTGTCCAGAAAGTATATGGGACTCTGGATGATGCCTGAACAAAGATGGTGGCGTCCTTCTGGAGGGGAAAGCAGATGAAGTAATTGTCAGGGGGAGTACTGTGATCTCTATTAGAGGTAATAATACCTGGAAGGGTTACAATGACACATGCATGGACCTAATATGGAACAATATATTTGATGACAGGTCCACTTTACATGCAGATGTGAAATATATATAATTAGGAGTGGAGACTCTCTGTATACATTCATAGTACAGTGTGGATTCTTGCTATGAGAGAAGTCGTAATTCTGCGCTCTTTCACTCTCACAAATGTCTGCTCGTTAAACTCCAATGTATTTTTTCTTCTTTTATAAATCAAAGGCGGCTTTGTCTGAATTCAGTTACATTTCCTCTTCTGGTGACTTAATCTTTTTCCAAACGACTTGACGCCCCTTTAACTGGTAAGGCGATATTTGTGGCTCTCACCATTGCTGGTTACAAGACCGGCGGGAGAAGAGGACTTTATATTGGCAGCGCTTTCCCCGATCATTACAAACATCTGAAGATCCTGGGATGGGCCGCCAGGGGCCCAATGTGGCCGGAACGGACGGCAGTACATACAGTATGTGTCATAGTCTGACATCACATACGGGGACAGCTAAGCCTGCCGGAACAAGTTATGTTTAATAGATAAAAACATAAAGCTAAAGTCTGTGACCTGAAGAAGTCCTTCAATTGGGCTTATTGGTCCGTAAATGTTTTTTGGCCAGGAAAGGGGAGGGGGGGCACGTGACCCCCGTCTTCTGAATCACACCAAGTCACATGGCCTCCACAACGAGGCCGTACCTTGTCCCCATACTGATGAGGAAAAGGGCCTCTGCCCCACAACCCTGGCCCGCTGGTAGTGGGGGTCTGCAAAGGGGGGTTATCACAATCTGGAAGTCCCCTTTGAGATAAGTGGGCCCATAGATACTGCCCTCCAATGTGAATAAGTAAGGTCTACATAATACCCCTACTCATTCACATTGCAGGTTACATGACCGGTGGGAGAAGAGGACTTTATACTGACAGTGCTTTCCCCAATCATTACAAACATCTGAAGATCCTTGGATGGGCCCCGGGGGCCCAATGTGGCCGGAATGTACAGCAGTACATACAGTACGTGTCATAGTCTGACATCACATACGAGGGAAGCTAAGCCTGCTGGAACAAGTTATGTTTAATAGCTAAAAACATACATCTAAAGTCTGTGACCTGCAACATCCTTCAATGGGGGTTATTGGTCGGTGAATGTTCTTTGGCCACGAAAGAGGGGGGGATGGGAACATGGCCCCCACCTCCTGAATCACACCAAGTCACATGCCCTCCACAACAAGGCGATACCTTCTCCCCATACTGATGAGGAAAAGGGCCTCTTCCCCACAACCCTGGCCCAGTGGTTGTGGGGGTCTGCAAGGGGAAGTTATCAGAATCTGGAAGTCCCCTTTGAGATAAGGGGGCCACAGATACTGTCCTCCTATGTGAATAAGTAAGCTCTACATATTACCCCTACTCATTCACATTGCTGGTTACAAGACCGGCGGGAGAAGAGGACTTTATACTGGCAGCATTTTCCCCAGTCATTACAAACATCTGAGTATTCTGTGATTTGCCCCTGGGGGGGATGGCACGTGGCCCCCATCTCCTGAATCACACCAAGTCACATGCCCTCCACAATGGGTCGGTACCTTGTCCCAATGTTGATAAGAAAAGGGTCTCTTCTCCACAATCCTTGCCCGGTGGTTGTGGGGGTCTGCAAGGGGGGGTTATCAGACAAACGCCCTAACAGCCAAAATTCCGTGAGCTCATCCCTAACAGTTACGTCAACATGTCAAAGCTTAGCTGAGATTTTCAGGGTTGGTTTGACTTTAATAAAGAATAGTATGGAGGTAATCTACGGGGAATTGTCTCCTATGGCATCGGAAAGGAATTTTTTTTCTCAGTGGGTTTTGTGTCATCTTCTAGCAGAGGTTGTTAGATGGTGGGAATGTCATATACCTTTTTAATCGTAGTAAACACTGTAACTTTGTAAAAAATATCCATACCTGGAATTCAGCTTTACGATTACCTGAGATTCTGGTGATTGTTGGACTCTAAAGCCGCGTACACACGACCGGTTTTGCCAGCAGACTAAACTCCGAAGGTTTCTCCGACGGAACTCCAACAGAATTCCATTCAAGCGGTCTTGCCTACACACGGTCAAACCAAAGTCCGACCAAAGTCCGACCGTCCAGAACACGGTGACATACAACACGTATGACAGGACTAGAAAAAGGATGTTCAATAGCCAGTAGCCAATAGCTTACGTCTCGTATTTGCTTCAGACCATGCGTCGTTTTTGGTCCGTCGGAACAGCATACAGACGAGCGTTTTTTCCGATAGGAATTGGTTCCGTCGGAAATATTTAGAACATGTTCCATTTCTAGGTCCGTCAGAATTTTCGAAAAAAAAAAAAGTCATATGAGGCCTACACACGATCGGAATAGACGATGAAAAGACTCCGTCTGACTTTTTCTAACGGACATTCCGCTCGTGTGTACGCGGCATAAGAAAGATTTGTATGGGGATAATCTGCAGGAACTGATTTTATGGCATTGGTGGGTTTTGTGTCATCTCCTAGCTGAGGATGAGAGATGGTCAGAATGTATCTTTTCATCGTAGTAAACAATGTTACTAAAAATATCCATCCCTGGAATTCAGGTTTAAAGAGTATTTGAGATTTTGGTGATTGGTTTTACTTTTATAAAGACTTGTATGGGGATAATCTGCAGGAACCGATTTTATGGCATTGGTGGCCTTGTTATCTCTCGCCTTGATTATTTCAACTCCCTTCTCATAGGCCTACTCCTCCATATTCTTTAGTCTATCATGAATGCTGCTGCCAAACTCATCTACCTTACCAACTGCGCAGTATCTGCCACCCCTCTCTGCCAATCCCTCCACTGGCTTACGATTGCCCAGCAAATCGAATCCAAAATACTAACAACAACATACCAAGCCATTCACAGCTCTGCCCCAAGCTACATCACCAATCTTGTCTCCAAATGTCACCAAACCGTCCTCTTCGCTTCTTCCAAGACCTCCTGTGCTCTAGCTCCCTCTTCTCCTCCTCCCATGCTCGTCTCCAGGACTTCTCCAGAGCCTCTCCCATCCTATGGATCTCTCGACCTCAATTTGTCTGGCTATCTCCTACTCTGACTGCCTCTAGGTGATCCCTGAAAACCCTTCTCTTCACAGAAGCCTAACCTACCTCCAACTAACTGAACTTCTATCACTTGCATCAGCTCATCCCCCACAATTACAGTGCCTTGAAAAAGTATTCATACCCCTTGAAATTTTCCACATTTTGTCATGTTACAACCAAAAACCTAAATGTATTTTATTGGGATTTTATGTGATAGACCAACACAAAGTGACACATAATTGTGAAGTGGAAGGAAAATGAGAAATGGTTTTCAAATTTTTTTACAAATAAATATGTGAAAAGTGTGGGGGGCATTTGTATGGCGCCCCCCGGAGTCAATACTTTGTAGAACCGCCTTTCTCTACAATTACAGCTTTTTGGGGATGTCTCTACCAGCTTTGCACATCTAGAGAGGGACATTTTTGCCCATTCTTCTTCTTTGTAAAATATCTCAAGCTCTGTCAGATTGGATGGAGAGCGTCTGTGAACAGCAATTTTCAAGTCTGGCCACAGATTCTCAATCTGGATTTAGGTCTGGACTGTGACTGGACCATTCTAATACATGAATATGCTTTGATCTAAACCATTCCATTGTAGCTCTGGCTGGATGTTTCGGGTCGTTGTCCTGCTGGAAGGTGAACCTCAGCCCCAGTCTCAAGTCTTTTGCAGACTCTAATGACACGTACACACGACCGGACTTTCTGTCAGAATAAACTCCAACGGTCTTTCCAACTGAGTTCCGACGGAGTTCCACTGAAACGGTCTTGCCTACACACGATCACACCAAAGTCCGATCATTTAGAACGCGATGACGTACGATGGGACTAGAAAGAGGAAGTGCAATAGCCAGTAGCCAATAGCTGCCCTTGCGTTGTTTTTGGTCCATCGGAATAGCATACAGACAAGCGGTTTTCCCGATAGGAACTGATTCCGTCAGAAAGATTTGAAACAGGTTCTATTTCTAGGTCTGTCATAATTTTAGAAAAAAAAGTCCGATGAAGCCCACACATGATCGGAATGTCCGACAGAATGATTCTGTCGGACCTTTTCTGCCGGAAAGTCCAGTCGTGTGTACGCGGCATAACAGGTTTTCTTCTAAGATTGTCCTGTATTTGGCTCCATCCATCTTCCAATCAACTCTGACCAGCTTCCCTGTCACTGCTGAAGAAAAGCATCCCCACCACATGATGCTGCCACCACCATGTTTCACGGTGGGGATGGTGTGTTCAGGGTGATGTGCAGTGTTAGTTTTCCTCCACACATAGTGTTTTACTTTTAGGCCAAAAAGTTAAATTTTGGTCTCATCTGACCAGAGCACCTTCTTCCACATGTTTGCTGTGTCCTCCACATGGCTTCTCCCAAACTACAAACAGGACTTCTTATGACTTTCTTTCACCAATGTCTTTCTTCTTGTCACTCTTCCATAAAGGGCAGATTTGTGGAGAACACGACTAATAGTTGTCCTGTGGACAGATTCTCCCACCTGAGCTGTGGATCTCTGCAGCTCCTCCAGAGTTACCATGGACCTCTTGGCTCTTCTCTGATGAATGCTCTCCTTGCCCGGCCGGTCAGTTTAGGTGGACGGCCATGTCTTGGTAGGTTTGCGGTTTTGCCATACCCTTTCCATTGGATGATGATTGAACAGAGCTCCGTGAGATGTTCAAAGCTTGGGATTTTTTTTATATAACCTAACCCTGCTTTAAACGTCTCCACAACTTTATCCCTGACCTGTCTGGTGTGTTCCTTGGCCTTCATGATGCTGTTTGTTCACTAAGGTTCTCTAACAAACCTCTGTGGGCTTCACAGAACAGCCATATTTATACTGAGATTAGATTACACACAGGTGGACTCTATTTACTAATTAGGTGACTTCTGAAGGCAATTAGTTCCACTAGATTTTAGTTTAGGGGTATCAGAATGAAGGGGGCTGAATGTAAATGCCTCCCCCACACTTTTCACAAATTTTTTTTAAAAAATGTTGAAAACCTTTTTATCATTTTCCTTCCACTTCACAATTATGTGCCACTTTGTGTTTGTCTATCACAGTTATGGCAAACCTTGGCACCTCAAATGTTTTGAATTTCCCATGATGCTCAACTACACTGCAGAGTGCATAAGCATCATGGGAAATGTAGTTCAAAAAGATCTGGGGTGCCAAGGTTCGCCATCACTGGTCTATCACATAAATTCTCAATAAAATACATTTAAGTTTTTCGCTGTAACATGACAAAATGTGGAAAATGTCAAGGGGTATGAATACTTTTTCAAGGAGCTGTAGCGTTTCATTGAAGTAAACAATGTACCCATGTAGAGATATCCATACCTGGAATTCAGGGTTCAAGGTTACTTGAGATTAGGTGATTGGTTGGACATTTTAGTAAGAAACTTGTATGGGGACAATCTGTAAATACCGGTCTTCTGGCCTCGGTGTTCCAGCAGAGGACGTGGGATGGTGGGAATGTCTCATCTTAGTAGACAATGTAACTAATGACCTTCATATAACAATTCAGTAACATTCCCACTTTTGTCTTGTTTGCAAACAGCTCAGTATAATCGGCGGTTCTCCTTTAAGCCGCGGCTGGGCCGTATTTCATCGCCGGCCTTTTCCTGAAATCTTGGAGTCCGGCGTGCTGATTGACCTGTCATCACCAGACGCGAGTAACATTCTCCTGTCCTCCATTATACCACTAAGAGGACTTTGTACTTTCCATTTCTGACACCTCCACCCCGCGGACCCTGAAATAACACCCCGGTGATTATATTTTCAACGCCATTAAGGAGATTAAGCGTAAAGCCCGCCGTAATGGAGGTTTGGGGGAAGCTGGACAGGATGCGGCTGTATAAACAGGTGTTGATCCGGGGAGAACGTCCCGGGAGAGGGATGGGTCGCCTAATGCAGGAGGACTTAACACTGGTAAGCAGCAGATGAAAGCCGGGCGATGGAGACACCGTCCGCCCTCCGCACCTTCCATTACTGGGGCGGAATGTCGCTTTGTTGTGTCCTGCGCTGCGGCCGTGTCTCCAAAAATAAGCCTTCATCCAGACAGATCATCTGCGTATTACTGGACAATGTGCGCTAGGGTTACACATGCCATGCCGAGAAATGTAAAGCCTGTCTAAGCCCAAAAATCTCATATATTGCAGATTACCGGTCCTTAGATGTGATGGCAGCATTTGTTTTCTTTTTCAGGGTTTTTCCATTTATTTTCACCTGGTGATCCTGCCAGTAACACACTTCCTGTCCTACGGTGACAACACTCACTCACTGTACTGTATCTATGGAAGAGCAGCATTGTCACCATAGGACAGTATTACAGAACATCTTCCTCTCTCCATATATCCATAACATAGAGTAAGTGTTCAGGTAGTTGTCAGAAAATACATGGGAAAGCTCACTGACACTTGGGGGTCCCAGAACAATCACACACTGATACTTGGGGTCAAGAACAATGACACCCTGACACTTAGGGTCCCACAGCAGTGCCATCCTGACACTTGGGGCACCAGAACAATGATACCCTGACACCTGAGGATCCAGAAGTATGACACTCTAACACTTGGGGCACCAGAACAATGACACACTGACACTTGGGGGTCCCAGAACAATGACACCCTGACACATTGGGATCCAGAACAATGACACCCTGACACTTGGGGGTCCAAGAACAATGACACCCTGACACTTGGGGCACCAGAACAATGACACCCTGACACTTGGGGGTCCAGAACAATGACACACTGACACTTGGGGCACCAGAACAATGACACCCTGACACTTGGGGCACCAGAGCAATGACACCCTGACACTTGGGGTCCCAGTACAATGACACACTGACACTTGGGGGTCCCGGAACAATCACACACTGATACTTGGGGTCAAGAACAATGACACCCTGACACTTAGGGTCCCACAGCAATGCCATCCTGACACTTGGGGCACCAGAACAATGATACCCTGACACCTGGGGATCCAGAAGTATGACACTCTAACACTTGGGGCACCAGAACAATGACACACTGACACTTGGGGGTCCCAGAACAATGACACCTTGACACATTGGGATCCAGAACAATGACATCCTGACACTTGGGGGTCCAAGAACAATGACACCCTGACACTTGGGGCACCAGAACAATGACACCCTGACACTTGGGGGTCCAAGATTAATGACACCCTGACACTTGGGGCACCAGAACAATGGCACCCTGACACTTGGGGCACCAAAACAATGACACGCTGACACTGAGGGGGCCAGAACTATCACACACTGATACTTGGGCGTCAAGAGCAATGACACCCTGACACTTGGGGATCCAGAACAATGACACTCTGACACTTGGGGGTCCAAGATTAATGACACCCTGACACTTGGGGCACCAGAACAATGACACGCTGACACTGAGGGGGCCAGAACTATCACACACTGATACTTGGGCGTCAAGAGCAATGACACCCTGACACTTGGGGATCCAGAACAATGACACTCTGAAACTTGGGGGTCAGAACAATGACACACTGACACTTGGGGCACCAGAACAATGACACCCTGACACTTGGGACACCAGAACAATGACACCCTGACACTTGGGGGTCCCAGAACAATGACACCCTGACACTTGGGGATCCAAGACTATGATGCTTTAACACTTGGGGCACCAGAACAATGATACCCTCACACTTGGGGGTCCAAGAACAATGACACCCTGACACTTGGGGCACCAGAACAATGACACCCTGACACTTGGGGGTCCAAGATTAATGACACCCTGACACTTGGGGGTCCAAGATTAAAGACACCCTGACACTTGGGGCACCAGAGCAATGACACCCTGACACTTGGGGATCCAGAACAATGACACTCTGAAACTTGGGGGTCAAGAACAATGACACCCTGATGCTTGGGGCACCAGAAAAATGACACCCTGACACTTGGGGGTCCCAGAACAATGACACCCTGACACTTGGGGATCCAAGACTATGATGCTTTAACACTTGGGGCACCAGAACAATGATACCCTCACACTTGGGGGTCCAAGAACAATGACACCCTGACACTTGGGGCACCAGAACAATGACACCCTGACACTTGGGGGTCAAAGATTAATGACACCCTGACACTTGGGGGTCCAAGATTAATGACACCCTGACACTTGGGGGTCCAAGATTAAAGACACCCTGACACTTGGGGCACCAGAGCAATGACACCCTGACACATTGGGATCCAGAACAATGACATCCTGACACTTGGGGGTCCAAGAACAATGACACCCTGACACTTGGGGCACCAGAACAATGACACCCTGACACTTGGGGGTCCAAGATTAATGACACCCTGACACTTGGGGCACCAGAACAATGACACGCTGACACTGAGGGGGCCAGAACTATCACACACTGATACTTGGGCGTCAAGAGCAATGACACCCTGACACTTGGGGATCCAGAACAATGACACTCTGAAACTTGGGGGTCAGAACAATGACACACTGACACTTGGGGCACCAGAACAATGACACCCTGACACTTGGGACACCAGAACAATGACACCCTGACACTTGGGGGTCCCAGAACAATGACACCCTGACACTTGGGGATCCAAGACTATGATGCTTTAACACTTGGGGCACCAGAACAATGATACCCTCACACTTTGGGGGTCCAAGAACAATGACACCCTGACACTTGGGGCACCAGAACAATGACACCCTGACACTTGGGGGTCCAAGATTAATGACACCCTGACACTTGGGGGTCCAAGATTAAAGACACCCTGACACTTGGGGCACCAGAGCAATGACACCCTGACACTTGGGGATCCAGAACAATGACACTCTGAAACTTGGGGGTCAAGAACAATGACACCCTGATGCTTGGGGCACCAGAAAAATGACACCCTGACACTTGGGGGTCCCAGAACAATGACACCCTGACACTTGGGGATCCAAGACTATGATGCTTTAACACTTGGGGCACCAGAACAATGATACCCTCACACTTGGGGGTCCAAGAACAATGACACCCCGACACTTGGGGCACCAGAACAATGACACCCTGACACTTGGGGGTCCAAGATTAATGACACCCTGACACTTGGGGCACCAGAACAATGGCACCCTGACACTTGGGGCACCAAAACAATGACATGCTGACACTGAGGGGGCCAGAACTATCACACACTGATACTTGGGCGTCAAGAGCAATGACACCCTGACACTTGGGGATCCAGAACAATGACACTCTGACACTTGGGGGTCCAAGATTAATGACACCCTGACACTTGGGGCACCAGAACAATGACACGCTGACACTGAGGGGGCCAGAACTATCACACACTGATACTTGGGCGTCAAGAGCAATGACACCCTGACACTTGGGGATCCAGAACAATGACACTCTGACACTTGGGGGTCCAAGATTAATGACACCCTGACACTTGGGGCACCAGAACAATGACACGCTGACACTGAGGGGGCCAGAACTATCACACACTGATACTTGGGCGTCAAGAGCAATGACACCCTGACACTTGGGGATCCAGAACAATGACACTCTGAAACTTGGGGGTCAGAACAATGACACACTGACACTTGGGGCACCAGAACAATGACACCCTGACACTTGGGACACCAGAACAATGACACCCTGACACTTGGGGGTCCCAGAACAATGACACCCTGACACTTGGGGATCCAAGACTATGATGCTTTAACACTTGGGGCACCAGAACAATGATACCCTCACACTTGGGGGTCCAAGAACAATGACACCCTGACACTTGGGGCACCAGAACAATGACACCCTGACACTTGGGGGTCCAAGATTAATGACACCCTGACACTTGGGGGTCCAAGATTAAAGACACCCTGACACTTGGGGCACCAGAGCAATGACACCCTGACACTTGGGGATCCAGAACAATGACACTCTGAAACTTGGGGGTCAAGAACAATGACACCCTGATGCTTGGGGCACCAGAAAAATGACACCCTGACACTTGGGGGTCCCAGAACAATGACACCCTGACACTTGGGGATCCAAGACTATGATGCTTTAACACTTGGGGCACCAGAACAATGATACCCTCACACTTGGGGGTCCAAGAACAATGACACCCTGACACTTGGGGCACCAGAACAATGACACCCTGACACTTGGGGGTCCAAGATTAATGACACCCTGACACTTGGGGGTCCAAGATTAATGCCACCCTGACACTTGGGGCACCAGAGCAATGCCACCCTGACACTTGGGGATCCAGAACAATGACACTCTAAAACTTGGGGCACCAGAACAATGACACTCTGAAACTTGGGGCACCAGAACAATGACACCCTGACACTTGGGGCCCCAAAACAATGACACCCTAAAACTTGGGGGTCCCAGAACAATGGCACGCTGACAGTAGGGTGTACACAACTATGACACTGACACTTGGGGCACCAGAACAATGATACCCTGACACTTGGGGGCCCCAAAACAATGACACACTGAAACTTGGGGGTCCAGAACAATGACACGCTGACACTTGGGGGTCCAGAACAATGACACACTGACATTCGGGGCACCAGAACAATGATACCCTGACACTTGGGGATCCCAGAACAATGACACGCTGACACTTGGGGGTCCAGAACTATGTCACTGACAGTAATCCATGTCCTTAGCCTGCTTGTCTTCAGCAAACCGTTTGCAGGCTTTCTTGTACATCATCTTTAGAAGAGGCTTCCTTCTGGGATGACAGCCATGCAGACCAATTTGATGCAGTGTGTGGCGTATGATCTGAGCACTGACAGGATGACCCCCCCCCACCCCTACATCCTCTGCAGCAATACTGGCAGCACTCATACGTCTATTTCCCAAAGACAACCTCTGGATATGACGCTGAGCATGTGACCTCAACTTCTTTGGTCGACCATGGCGAGGCCTGTTCTGAGTGGAACCCGTCCTGTTATACCGCTGTATGGTCTTGGCCACCGTGCTGCAGCTCAGTTTCAGGGTCTTGGCAATCTTCTTATAGCCTAGGCCATCTTTATGTAGAGCAACAATTCTTTTTTTTTCAGATCCTCAGAGAGTTCTTTGCCATGAGGTGCCATGTTGAACTTCCAGTGACCAGTATGAGAGAGTGAGAGCGATAACACCAAATTTAACACACCTGCTCCCCATTCACACCTGAGACCTTGTAACACTAACGAGTCACATGACACCGGGGAGGGAAAATGGCTAACTGGGCCCAATTTAGACATTTTCACTTAGGGGTGTACTGACTTATGTTGCCAGCGGTTTAGACATTAATGGCTGTGTGTTGAGTTATTTTGAGGGGACAGCAAATTTACACTGTTATACAAGCTGTACACTCACTACTTTACATTGTAGCAAAGTGTCATTTCTTCAGTGTTGTCACATGAAAAGATAGAATATAATATTTACAAAAATGTGAGGGGTGTACTCACTTTTGTGAGATACTGTGTGTACCCCATACTCATTCACATGGAGGAGGGGAGACCGAGGACCTGACTTCTTCCTGACTGATGACATCATCTAAGGGTAGGCAAAGTCACTGGTTGGGGTTTCCTAATGATGAAAGGCGGAGCGTTTCTGATTATTGATCTTGTCACTGTATATTGGGATAAGTCAGGGCAGTGGCGTCGCTAGGGGGTGGCTTTTGGGGCTATAGCCCTGAATCTGGGGCCCATAACCCCGAGTCTCTGCAGGGGTCCCCAAGGGGAGGGGAGGCTCTCTGGGGACCCTGATGTAGGTGGGGGGCTCTCTGGGGACCCTGATTTTAAGGGGGGGGGGCTCTCTGGGGACCCTACTGTAAGGGGGACTCTGTGGGAACCCTGATGTAAGGGGGGCTCTCTGGGAACCCTGATGCAAGGGGGGGGCTCTCTGGGGATATATACACACACGTATATTACTGTATATACATGTGTATGCCCGCCCAAGCGTATGACTTTCTTTACTACACTGCTGTGGGCTCTAGCCCCAGATCTTTTGTAGACCCAGCAACGCCCCTGAGTCAGGGATTTATTGATGCAGACTTTTAAAGTTACTGATAGGTCCACTTTGATATCAGTAGATGAACGGCCAATGATCGTGTTTCAGCTCTATGAAGGATCCTTTGAGCTGTAGCCTGACTCTGGTCTGTACGGGGTTAATGCCCTTGGTGTGTCCGGGGGGCCCAGGAATGTCCCCATGGAGGGGCAGATGTGACCCCGGGCAGCATGGCATGTTCTCCTCGGTGACAGCTGGGATTTTTATGGCTGACGTGTGATGACAGTTGAGCTCCGCAGACCCCGCTGTACACAGCACCGCCGCCACACTCAATGGAATTTTTAGCGACAGTGATTTGTCACGTTCCTCATCGATCGCCAGCCTGACCTGACAGCGAGGTGATGGGGGACAGCGCCCCGTGGATGCAAAAATAGACACACCCAAAGGGCGGGGGAGATATTCAGATACTTCGTGTATGGGCCCCCCACCGACTGATTCTAACATCTAAAGTGCTTTTGCCTTCCCTGGTTCCCCCTCACCTGCTTATCAACAGGCTCCTGCAAACCTCTCCATCTTCATTATATAGCATCATTTAATCCCAGTGATGTCATGTAATCAGTCTCTGTGCTTCTCTATGCAATGCAGGCAGATCATGGCTGGTGGGAGGGGCCTGTACACAGCTTCCTGATAACATCACAGCCCCCCACCTCAGTACTTCTCCTATAAGCCCCCCCCCCCGGTCCTGATCCAAGCAGTGGGCTGGCCCTTGGGAGGGTTTATGCAAATATCAAAATGCCTTGTATGCAGATCACTCGAGGTAACGCCCACATGTGATGCTGAGCCTCACAAACTGAAAGAACTGAAGCCCAATGAATGAAAGGGGCGGGGCCAGGGGAAGTCAGGCTGGGGAGGAAAGAGCTAGATGATGCAGGACGGCCAGGAAATTAGGCGGGGATCTACCTGACTTGCTGCAGCTTCTGAGGCACATTGTGAGAAGCTCACAAAATCAGAGGAAGCCATTTCAGTCCAGGAGAGGAGCCGATACAACTGTGCAAGACTGGAGGGAAGGAAGGTGGAGGTCGGGGTGGGTGCCACCAGTCTAGGGATGTTGTCAGTACGGGCCCATGAAGAAGGAGGTGAGGCGGCGGCCCAGAGGCCACTGGGTTGGATACACTCAGGTAGCGCAGTGCTGGATGGGAAAGATTCTGCCGCAATATCTCTCCCCCCAGGGCCACAACATCCTCCGCCCCAGGGCCACGATATCCTTACTCCGGGGCCACGATATCCTTACTCCGGGGCCACAATATCCTTCCCCCGGGGCCACAACATCCTCTGCCCCAGGGCCACAATATCCTTCTTCCGGGGCCACAATATCCTTCTTCCGGGGCCACAATATCCTACCCCCGGGGCCACAATATCCTACCCCCGGGGCCACAATATTCCCCCCTCTGGGGCCACAATATCCACCACCCCCGGGCCATAATATCCTCCCCCTGATGCCACCATAATATACTCCCCTGGGACCACAATATCCTCCCCCGGGGGGCCATAATATCTTTCCCCGGGGCCACAAAATCCTTCCCCTGGGGCCACAATATCCTACCCCCGGGGCCACAATATCCAACCCCCTCTGGGGCCACAATATCCACCCCCCCCGGGCCATAATATCCTCCCCCTGATGCCACCATAATATACTCCCCTGGGACCACAATATCCTCCCCCGGGGGGCCATAATATCTTTCCCCGGGGCCACAAAATCCTTCCCCTGGGGCCACAATATCCTACCCCCGGGGGCCACAATATCCAACCCCCTCTGGGGCCACAATATCCACCCCCCCGGGCCATAATATCCTCCCCCTGATGCCATAATATACTCCCCTGGGACCACAATATCCTACCCCCAGGGCCACAATATTCTCCCCTTTTGGGACTCTATATCCTCCCTCCAGAGCCATCATATCCTTCCTCTAGGGCCATAATATCCAACCCCAAGGCCACAATATACAATATTCTTCCCCCCAGTCACAATATCCTACCCCCGGGGCCACAATATCCTACCCCCGGGGGCCACAATATTCCCCCCTCTGGGGCCACAATATTCCCCCCTCTGGGGCCACAATATCCACCACCCCCGGGCCATAATATCCTCCCCCTGATGCCACCATAATATACTCCCCTGGGACCACAATATCCTCCCCAGGGGGGCCATAATATCTTTCCCCGGGGCCACAAAATCCTTCCCCTGGGGCCACAATATCCTACCCCCGGGGCCACAATATCCAACCCCCTCTGGGGCCACAATATCCACCCCCCCCGGCCATAATATCCTCCCCCTGATGCCACCATAATATACTCCCCTGGGACCACAATATCCTCCCCCGGGGGGCCATAATATCTTTCCCCGGGGCCACAAAATCCTTCCCCTGGGGCCACAATATCCTACCCCCGGGGCCACAATATCCAACCCCCTCTGGGGCCACAATATCCACCCCCCGGGCCATAATATCCTCCCCCTGATGCCATAATATACTCCCCTGGGACCACAATATCCTACCCCCAGGGCCACAATATTCTCCCCTTTTGGGACTCTATATCCTCCCTCCAGAGCCATCATATCCTTCCTCTAGGGCCATAATATCCAACCCCAAGGCCACAATATACAATATTCTTCCCCCCGGTCACAATATCCTACCCCCGGGGCCACAATATCTTACCCCTGGGGCCACAATATCCTCCACCCGGGGCCATCTTTCCCCCTTGGGGCCACAATATCCTCCCCTCTTGGGCCTCAATATCCACCCAATGGGCCACAATACACAATATTCTCCCCCGGTGGCTATTATATTATATTTTCCCCCCAGGGCCACAATATTCTTCCCTCTTGGGCCACAATATCCACCCCCAGGGCCATAATATCCTCCCGCGGAGCCACAATATCCTCCTTCCGGGGCCACAGTATCCTACCCCCGGGGCCACAATATCCTTCCTCCGGGGCTTAGGTGAGTATCACTGAGATAAAACGGGAGGAAAGGAAACTAAAAACAAAAAGTGTATTTACCTTTTGTAGAAACAAGATAATACTACAAAATATGGGATAGTACTACAGTAGATAATACCGGATAATACTGAAGAATACTAAATAATATTGGATAATAATAGGAAATACTGAATACTTCACGATAATAGTGAGAAATGCCATATAATACTGGATACTTGATAATAATTTATAATATTGGATACTACTAGATAATAGTGAATATTACTGAATAACATGAGAGATATTGCTAGATAATAATAGATAATACTGAGTAATACTAGAAAATACTTTATAATATTGGATAAACACTAGACAATACTGCATAATAATAAATAATACTGAATAGTCTATACAATTTTTTTCGTCACTCTAGCTCTACGATGTGTTACAGCAAAAATTGTTACAATTTGACAAGTGATTTATTTGTGTGGCAATTATTGAAGATAATCATCTATCTTGGATGTAGGTGGACTCCGGTGGCATCATAGACCTGACTGAGATCTCTGTGACTTACCAGAGGTATGATGGTTAGATGTCCACAAACATTGGGCCATACAGTATATGATAATTCCTGGTACTGTTGCCCAAAATTGAATGTCTCCCTCCTTCTACTACTAAATATGTTCCCAGTTCCTTCTCTTACATTCTCCATGATGTCACATACATGTAGAATCCAACACGGATGGTGGGAACCCCTCATAATGAACACAGCAGATGTACAGACCAAGGAACTCAGTACAGGGATGGTGGGAACCCCTCATAATGTGCACAGCAGATGTACAGACCTGGGAACTCAGCACAGGGATGGTGGGAACCCCTCATAATGGGCACAGCAGGTGTACAGACCCGGGAACTCAGCACAGGGATGGTGGGAACCCCTCATAATGTGCACAGCAGATGTACAGACCTGGGAACCCAACACAGAAGTGGTGGGAACCCCTCATAATGGGCACAGCGGGTGTACAGACCCAGGAACTTAGCACAGGGATGGTGGGAACCCCTCATAATGGACACAGCAGGTGTACAAACCTAGGTGTAGAAATCTCCCCAATAGTGTCTCTGAGTGATAGGAAAGACTTCCAGGTGGTTTAACTTTCCAGCATCCACCAAACACTGAAATATTAGTTATGGATGGGGTGATCCTTTAAATAAAGTGATATGATCACGCCTCTATAATTTTTCCAGGTTGAGTGTACTCTGCTCGCTAGCCTTCACGTACTTTGCTGGGAATATACTGCATATTATTTTAGGGGCGGGTCAAACACCAGCGTGCGGACCTGTCTAAACAAACGAGGTGCATTGTGAGGATGGTCTAAGCACCCCAAGTGGCCGGCTCACTTCCCTGCGTCAGCCAATAAATGAACACCTGCAATACGGCGCAGTGCCTACTACTGCGTCTACAGACCCCCCCCCCCCCCCCCTATCCAACTTTGCTCTGTAAACCAAATTAAACCTCCTAATCGGGAACTGTCCACGTTTTTTAACGAGCCCGGGCTGGCCGTGCGCCACACCGCGTCTCCCTCTCGCCGCTACGCTTGTATTTATTTTTTTTCGAAAATGGAAACTTGTTAATCTCTCGCAGCCCTTTGAATGGAGGTTCTGTCGGAGGGAAAAGAAAATATTTTCCCCAGTCTGCCTGGGAAAACAGGAATGTGTCGGGTGTCAGAAATGATTTAAGCGCAACCAAGCGGGGCGGAAAAAACATTTAGGGTCTGGAGTGTCAGGCGGGGTCATAAAATCGATAGGCAGAGGTGTCAAGATACATACATATTATAATATATATATATAGAAGCATTGTTCCTGCGCCATCTGATTTTGTATTTAAATATGTTGCTGTCAGCACTTAAAGGGTTAACTGGGTGTGGGCAAGGTGACCCATTAATTAATATTGAAAAATATTTACATTTAAATGTTTTTATATATCTATATCTATCATATATAGATATATATATTTATATTAGATATAGGTAAATAAATATTTTTTAATATATAATTGGTTACCTTACCTTAAATAATAAATAAATAAATAAATAAATACAAATATATATATAGATATATACACAGTCAGGTCCATAAATATTGGGACATCAATTCTCATTTTCTACAATTCTAATCTTTTTGGCTCTATACACCACCACAATGGATTTGAAATGAAGTAAACAAGATGTGCTTTAAGGCTCCATTCACACTAGCGCATTTTTTGATGCATTTTGCATTTTGCAGAAATGCATGGGAATTTTTTAACATGGGTTCCTATGGAACATGTTCACATCAATGCTTTTTTGTATCTCTGCGTTTTTGGAAAGGGTCGGGGACTTTTTTTCATGCAAAAAGCAGCGTTTTGCATGTAATGGATTTCAATGGACAAGCATCAAAAACGCAAGTGCACCGTTTTTGCAGCGTGTTTGCAGCGTTTTTGGTGCGTTTTTGCCGTTTTTTTTTTTTTTTTTGTAATTTTTTTTTAAGACTGTAAAAAAAAAGAAAAAAAAAAAAAACACGCAAAACGCAAATCGCGGCAAAAACGCGGCAAAAACGCCGCAAAAACGCTACAAAAACGCTGCTCAAAAACGTGCCAAGCATGAAAAAAAAACCTCCAAAAACGCTCAAAAGCAACATGCATAGGTGTGAATCGAGCCTAACTGCAGACTTTCAGCTTTAATTGGAGGGTATTTACATCCAAATCAGGTGAACGGTGTAGGAATTACAACAGTTTGTATATTTGACTCCCACTTTTTAAGGGACCAAAAGTAATGGGACAGATTAACAATCATTCATCAAACTTTCACTTTTTAATACTTGGTTGCAAATCCTTTGCGGTCAATTACAGCCTGAAGTCTGGAACGCATATACATCACCAGACGCTGGGTTTCATCCCTGGTGATGCTCTGCCAGGCCTCTACTGCAACTGTCTTCAGTTCCTGCTTGTTCTTGGGGCATTTTCCCTTCAGTTCTGTCTTCAGCAAGTGAAATGCATGCTCAATCGGATTCAGGTCAGGTGATTGACTTGGCCATTGCATAACATTCCACTTATTTCCCTTAAAAAACTCTTTGGTTGCTTTCGCAGTATGCTTCGGGTCATTGTCCATCTGCACTGTGAAGCGCCGTCCAATGAGTTCTGAAGCATTTTGCTGAATATGAGCAGATAATATTGCCTGAAACACTTCAGAATTCATCCTGTTGCTTTTGTCAGCAGTCACATCATCAATAAATACAAGAGAACCAGTTCCATTGGCAGCCATACATGCCCACGCCATGACACTACCACCACCATGCTTCACTGATGGTATGCTTTGGATCATGAGCAGTTCCTTTCCTTCTCCATACTCTTCTCTTCCCATCACTCTGGTACAAGTTGATCTTGGTCTCATCTGTCCATAGGATGTTGTTCCAGAACTGTGAAGGCTTTTTTAGATGTTGTTTGGCAAACTCTAATCTGGCCTTCCTGTTTTTGAGACTCACCAAGGGAAGGGTGTTTTCTTCACCAGGGAAAGAATTCTTCGGTCATTCACCACAGTTGTTTTCCGTGGTCTTCCGGGTCTTTTGGTGTTGCTGAGCTCACCGGTGCGTTCTTTCTTTTTAAGGATGTTCCAAACAGTTGATTTGGCCACACCTAATGTTTTTGCTATCTCTCTGATGGGTTTGTTTTGTTTTTTCAGCCTAATGATGGCTTGCTTCACTGATAGTGACAGCTCTTTGGATCTCATATTGAGAGTTGACAGCAACAGATTCCAAATGCAAATAGCACACTTGAAATTAACTCTGGACCTTTTATCTGCTCCTTGTGAATGGGATAATGAGGGAATAACACACACCTGGCCATGGAACAGCTGAGCAGCCAATTGTCCCATTACTTTTGGTCCCTTAAAAAGTGGGAGGCACATATACAAACTGTTGTAATTCCTACACCGTTCACCTGATTTGGATGTAAATACCCTCAAATTAAAGCTGAAAGTCTGCAGTTAAAGCCCATCTTGTTCCTTTCATTTCAAATCCATTGTGGTGGTGTATAGAGCCAAAAAGATTAGAATTGTGTCGATGTCCCAATATTTATGGACCTGACTGTATATTATGAATATATATATATATGTAGCGCTGGTAGATTTTTTTAATCTACCGCTGGTAGGTAAACCTTGTGGGTTACTTTTTAGAGGAAGCTAGATTTGCCTCTGTTCCAGCTTGGCTGAGTTGCATTGTCGTTCCACACTGTGCCGGTGGGTGTTGTTGTCACCATCGGCTGGTGTTGGAAAAGCAACGTGTTGAAGTTTATGAGTGCTCCTCTGTCCCGGAGACAACTCGGTGGAGGTGGTCCTCCGAGTTGCATTCTGGGAGAGGGTATTTATGGGACATGTTCAGGGGTTCATTTTCAGCCACCTGCTGGCCCTCCTGGCCGACAGGTATGCATTAGGAGTACCACCTCGTGGTCCTCCGTTCCGGAGGTCCACGTCGTTGCGACGTGTGGGTGGGCCCAGAATCTTGTCTGGGGCCTACCACAGCAGCAGAGGAATGGTCCTGAGCTGTCTATCCTGAGTGAAGAAGCTGGACAACTGAGAAGATCCCAGGGGAGGACCCGTCATGGAAGGATCATGCAGAGTACTGGTCTGGAGAGGGGCCTGGTGACTCAGTTGGAGGACGTATCCTGAAGTAATCTTAATACATAGTACTGCCAGGTTGGCTTAAAGGTTCAAGTACTGTGTCTGACATTCATCACAAACCAATACATCCTGTGGCAGAAGATCGTACAGGTTTTATTCCAAACAAATCTTTGGCAGAGACTTTTGTTCGTGCTGCGTACTGGCTGCTAGGCAAGTGAGAGAGGCCTATCCAGGCGGGCAAAGATTGAGTCCCGCAAGGGACTCAATCAAACATTCAACCACAAGTGTTCAATTAAAGAGAACGTTCCAAAGAATACTAAGGAAAGGTATTTCAGCTTCCCTGCAGCTTTCCTCCTGCCTCTTTCCTGCTACTTCCTTTATTATTTGCTCATTAAAGCATTGAAAAATGTACTCAAGTGTTGGTGTCTACATCGTCCAGAGGTAAACTCAACGGAACCCTGGACCCGGTGCCGGTGAAACAGAGGTATCAAGAGTGAAGGTCAGACCCCTTACATTTTTCACTCTTTGTTATATTGCAGCCATTTGCTAAAATCATTTAAGTTCATATTTTTCCTCATTAATGTACACATAGCACCCCATATTGACAGAAAAACACAGAATTGTTGACATTTTTGCAGATTTATTAAAAAAGAAAAACTGAAATATCACATGGTCCTAATTATTCAGACCCTTTGCTGTGACACTCATATATTTAACTCAGGTGCTGTCCATTTCTTCTGATCATCCTTGAGATGGTTCTACACCTTCATTTGAGTCCAGCTGTGTTTGATTATACTGATTGGACTTGATTATGAATTAGGAAAGCCACACACTTGATTAGGAAAGCCACACACCTGTCTATATAAGACCTTACAGCTCACAGTGCATGTCAGAGCAAATGAGAATCATGAGGTCAAAGGAACTGCCTGAGGAGCTCAGAGACAGAATTGTGGCAAGGCACAGATCTGGCCAAGGTTACAAAAAAATTTCTGCTGCACTTAAGGTTCTTAAGAGCACAGTGACCTCCATAATCCTTAAATGGAAGATGTTTGGGACAACCAGAACCCTTCCTAGAGCTGGCCATCTGGCCAAACTGAGCTATCGGGGGAGAAGAGTCTTGGTGAGAGAGGTAAAGAAGAACCCAAAGATCACTGTGGCTGAGCTCCAGAGATCCAGTCGGGAGATGGGAGAAAGTTGTAGAAAATCAACCATCACTGCAGCCCTCCAGCAGTCGGGGCTTTATGGCAAAGTGGCCCGACGGAAGCCTCTCCTCAGTGCAAGACACATGAAAGCCCGCATGGAGTTTTCTAAAAAACACCTGAAGGACTCCAAGATGGTGAGAAATAAGATTCTCTGGTCTGATGAGACCAAGATAGAACTTTTTGGCCTTAATTCTAAGCGGTATGTGTGGAGAAAACCAGGCACTGCTCATCACCTGTCCAATACAGTCCCAACAGTGAAGCATGGTGGTGGCAGCATCATGCTGTGGGGGTGTTTTTCAGCTGCAGGGACAGGACGACTGGTTGCAATCGAGGAAAAGATGAATGCGGCCAAGTACAGGGATATCCTGGATGAAAACCTTCTCCAGAGTGCTCAGGACCTCAGACTGGGCCGAAGGTTTACCTTCCAACAAGACAATGACCCTAAGCACACAGCTAAAATAACGAAGGAGTTGCTTCACAACAACTCCATGAGTGTTCTTGAAAGGCCCAGCCAGAGCCCTGACTTAAACCCAATTGAGCATCTCTGTAGAGACCTAAAAATGTCCGTCCACCAACGTTTACCATCCAACCTGACAGAACTGGAGAGGATCTGCAAGGAGGAATGGCAGAGGATCCCCAAATCCAGGTGTGAAAAACTTGTTGCATCTTTCCCAAAAAGACTCATCAAAAGGGGCTTCTACTAAATACTGAGCAAAGGGTCTGAATACTTAGGACCATGTGATATTTCAGTTTTTCTTTTTTTAATAAATCTGAAAAAATGTCAACAATTCTGTGTTTTTCTGTCAATATGGGGTGCTGTGTGTACAATATGGGGGGCTGTGTGTACAATATGGGGTGCTGTGTGTACAATATGGGGTGCTGTGTGTACATTAATGAGGAAAAAAATGAACTTAAATGATTTTAGCAAATGGCTGCAATATAACAAAGAGTGAACAATTTAAGGGGGTCTGAATACTTTCCGTTCCCACTGTATATGTGTATATATATAAATTATTATTTTACAGTGGTTTCAGTTGTCCCCACACATCATCAGGTACACAGGTAAACCATAATGCACTTAAATCAGATTCAAACCAAGCCACGCCCCCTGGTCACAGCCCACAACATAAACCCGGTTGATTGATAAAGACGCCAATCAACATCCCAACCTCAAAGCATTTAGGAATATTCTTGCAAAAACATAGTAATACATTTAGAGAAAATATACAGTATTCATAGAGGTCTATCTAAAAAAAAAATTTTTTGCATAGCCAGTGGATCTGCATGTACATTCGTTCTGTGCCAATTGGGTAAAAATGAATGTTCTTTAGGCTATCTTCTGTTCAGGATGAATGTTCTTTTATTATGCACAGTAGTAAAATACCACGTTATGACCACAAGATGGAGCTGAGGAGCACAGAGAAATGCTTACATCTTTGTAACAATAGATACAATGTTAATAAGGAATTAGCAAATAAATGTAACCAATGCTAATTCCCTTAGTGTTCTCTGGAATTGTTACATTGTATCTCCTGTCACTGGAATTCACAGGGTGTGCTTATTGCCTGGGTTGGCCACATATGCCATATGTACTACACTCATCCCATGAGGCATTGTAAAACTCTGACATTCACAGACATGACTAGGCATGATGGGAATTGTAGTTCCTGAACAACTGGGGGGCCGTAGTTTGGAGACCCCTGCCATATGTGGTCAATATGTGGTCAATATTAAATAGCAAAAAACAAAATTGGTATGGGGTTCCCATGAACAGCCATACAAGATGCTTTGGGTTTAGTATGGATTTAAAGGGGGATCTCAGGTTAAAAAAAAAAAGTGTGTGCCCCCCCCCCCAAAAAAAAACCTACCATTCTGAATATACCCAACCATGGGATGTCATACCTCCAACATGACCCTCCATAAGATAGAAGATACTCTGCTCCCAGCCTTCTCTCTACCATTCTGAATATATCCAGCAGTGTGGGATATCACACTCTGCAACATGACCCCCCATAAGGTACAAGATACTCTGCTCCCCACCTTCTCGTTACCATTCTGAATATACCCAGCAGTGGGATATCACACCCTCAAACATGACCCCCCATAAGGTAGAAGATACTCTCTTCCCGACCTTCTCTCTGCCTTTCTGATTACACTCATAACCAGGCTATCATACCTCCAACATGACCCTCATGTCCTTCTCTCTACCATTCTAAATATACCCAACCATGGGATATCATACCTCCAACATGAACCTCCATACCATAGAAGATACTCTGCTCCCAACCTTCTCGCTACCACTCTGAATATACCAAGCAGTGGGATATCACATCCTCAAACATGACCCCCTCTTAGGTAGAAGATACTCTCTTCCCGACCTTCTCTCTACCTTTCTGATTACACTCACCACCAGGAGGATATCACACCTCCAACATGACCCTCTAAAACAGGGATAGGCAACCTCGGCCCTCCAGCTGTCGTGCAACTACAAGTCCCATAAGACACTGCAAGACCCTGACAATCACAGGCATGACTCCTAGAGGCAGAAGCATGATGGGATTTGTAGTTTCACTACAGCTGGAGGGCCGAGGTTGCCTAGCCCTGCTCTAAAAGATAGAAAATACTCTGCTCCTGGCCTTCTCTCTGCCATTCTGATTACACTTGCCACTAGGATATCATACCTCCAACATGACCCTCCATAAGGTAGAAAATACTCTGCTCCCAACCTTCTCTCTCTACCATTCTGAATGCACCCAGCAATGGCATATCAAGCCTTTTATCTGGATTTTATAAAGTCTCTTGCATCCTTTTGCTGCCATGTGTGTGGGCAAACCTCACGGAGAGACCCCTTACCAGTTCCCCTCCAGTGGAGGGGGAATGGGATGTTTGTCTATAGACGGAGGTTATCTGACATTGCCGGTGTTCTGACATATAGTGTCCTCCTATCAGATAGTGTCCGCCCCGTACTGCTCAGGCGCAGCGCCTGCGCAGTACGGAGCAGCAGGAGATGCCGAAAATGTCTGAAGTTGATCAGCTGACCATCAGCTGTACACGGCTCTCGGGCACCTGTTAGCGATGGCTGTGTAAGAGGGCCCCTCGCGGGCTCGCTTCGCTCGCCACGCTTCGGGCACGGCCTCGCTGCGCTCGGCAACTATTTATTCTAACTCTATGTCCACTTGGATAGTAGGGAATGATCCTGGACATAGGGTGAGAATAAATGCGCAGGCGCCGTGTGCAGATGACGATCAGCTGTTGAACTTCGAAGACTTTCGGCGTCTCGTTTGTCCTCCGTACTGTGCCTGCGCAGTACAGGGCGGACACTTCTGGATAGGGGACTGTATTCGACAAGACACCGGTCACAGTGACAGGAATGGATTCACTTAGCTGCCAATGAAACAAATATTTTCTAATTTGGTCATTTTTGGTCTGAGCCTTCAAAGCTTGATCACCATGAACACCAACCAGATATTCCAAAATAAACTTACAGTTATCAGCTTAGATTTCCTATTCTGACAATGACACTGACCAATACTTGTCTATAGAATCATTACATTTCCATTGAACTTGAAGGTGGCTGCTGAATCTGATTGAACACCCGTCACCGAGCACCAAACAAAACAGACAACACGAGGTGACCTAAGGACCCATTCACACCCGTGCGACGCTACTGCGTCACATTTTCCATGCATTTTTGGAGCCGCACCATTCATCTTGAATGAGCCTCCCTCTGTTCCAAAAACCCACCAAAGAAGCTCATGTACCAAATTTTGGCACTGAGCCAGTAAATGAAATAAGTCTGAAAAGGGGGGAGACATAGTTATTATTGTAATTACCTAGACATAAGCCATGAAGGACGCCAGCCACAGTCGCCCCTTATTCCCAACTACACTATTTTGTCAAAAGTATTGGAACACCTGCCTTTACACACACGTGAACTTTAATGGCATCCAGGTCTTGGTCCGTAGGGTTCAATATTGAGTTGGCCCACCCTTTGCAGCTACATAGTTACATAGTTACATAGTAGGTGAGGTTGAAAAAAGACACAAGTCCATCAAGTCCAACCTATGTGTGTGATTATGTGTCAGTATTGCATTGTATATCCCTGTATGTTGTGGTCATTCAGGTGCTTATCTAATAGTTTCTTGAAGCTATCAATGCTCCCCGCTGAGACCACCGCCTGTGGAAGGGAATTCCACATCCTTGCCGCTCTTACAGTAAAGAACCCTCTACGTAGTTTAAGATTAAACCTCTTTTCTTCTAATTTTAATGAGTGGCCACGAGTCTTGGTAAACTCTCTTCTGCGAAAAAGTTTTATCCCTATTGAGGGGTCACCAGTCCGGTATTTGTAAATTGAAATCATATCCCCTCTCAAGCGTCTCTTCTCCAGAGAGAATAAGTTCAGTGCTCGCAACCTTTCCTCATAACTAAGATCCTCCAGACCCTTTATTAGCTTTGTTGCCCTTCTTTGTACTCGCTCCATTTCCAGTACATCCTTCCTGAGGACTGGTGCCCAGAACTGGACCGCATACTCCAGGTGCGGCCGGACCAGAGTCTTGTAGAGCGGGAGAATTATCGTTTTATCTCTGGAGTTGATCCCCCTTTTAATGCCAATATTCTGTTTGCTTTGTTAGCAGCAGCTTGGCATTGCATGCCATTGCTGAGCCTATCATCCACTAGGACCCCCAGGTCCTTTTCCATCCTAGATTCCCCCAGAGGTTCTCCCCCCAGCGTATAGAATGCATTCATATTTTTGCCACCCAAATGCATTATTTTACATTTTTCTACATTGAACCTCATTTGCCATGTAGTCGCCCACCCCATTAATTTGTTCAGATCTTCTTGCAAGGTTTCCACGTCCTGCGGAGAAGTTATTGCCCTGCTTAGCTTAGTATCGTCTGCAAATAACAGCTTCAACTCCTCTGGGAAGGCTGTCCACAAGGTTTAGGAGTGTGTCTATGCGAATGTTTCACCATCTTTCCAGAAGAGCATTTGTGAAGTCAGGCACTGATATGGACAGCCTGGCCTGGCTTCGCACTAATTCATTCCAAAGGTGTTCCAAAGGTGCTCTGGTCAGGACTCTGTGCAAGTTCCTCCACCCCAAACTCGCTCATCCATGTCTTTATGGACCTTGCTTTGTGCACTGGTGTCCAGCCATGTTGGAACAGGAAGGGGCCGTCTCCAAACTCTTCCCACAAAGTTGGGGGCATGAAATTGTCCAAAATGTCTTGGTATGCTGAAGCCTTAATAGTTCCGTTCACTGAAACTAAGGGGCCAAGCCCAACCCCTGAAAAACAACCCCACACCATAATCTCCTTCCACCAAATGATTTGGACCAGTCCATGAATCTGGAATCTGGTGCTAGATTTTCCATTACAAGGTGGCAGTGTACTACAGAGAAGCGCGGAAGCAGTAGTCTCCCTGCAGAGGTCAGACACGCTCCTGCTGAGTCAGAGCTAAAGCTCTCCAATATGCAGAGAGCTTGAGCTTTGCTGATTGCAGAGCAGTAGATCTCACTCAGAAGGGGGGGCATGTTGGACATCTGCAGAGAGACCACTGCTTTCACACACATAGAGCAAGGGTAGTTCTCTGCAGCATGCTGGCAGGGTACAGGCTTTTCTACTCAGGCTGTGGCAGCTTTCTAAAGAAAACTATACAAATTTGAATACTTTTTTTATTTTGAAGCACCTGAAATCTATTCAGCTGTTTTAAAAGTTGGGTTTTAAGCTGCATAAACCTTTTACCATAAGCAAAGGGTTAAAAAGAACTTCAATTCATGTAAATGAGGCGTAGAAATCTCCCTCCTCCCATTGCTCCAACGCCATCGCCGCCACCACCCCCAGAAAGAGAGAGAAGAAAAAAAAAAAAAAACCGTTCAGAAGGGGAAAAAGTAATGCCCATTAAAACGATTCTTGGAAGGGATATTGCATGTCCTTGTGAGCCGGGATTTATTACCTGTGCGGAGAAATGGCGGGGCCAAGAGGAAATTACTGCCTCTTTCTGTAGCTCGGGGCAAAATACACAATTGTTAAAGTGAAATATTATCATTTTGCAAAGCTTGCTAGCTTTATGGCAGCCCTTTAAAGGTGGGATGTTAAAACCCGGCTTGCAGCAAATCTGGGCTAAGCCAACATTAGGCAGAGAATTGTAAAAAAGACAAATTGCTGTGTTGTAGAAGTAGACGCGGCCCGGCCAAGCCGCGAGGCGAACGCAGAGGCCCCTAAGTCGGCCTGGAAGACTCGGCCCTTGTAAAGTTCTGGCTCGAATGGGGAGCGACGGATGGGGTGCTGCTTAGGCCCAGGAGCTGCCAATCGCTTACCAGTCCAGTTCACGATCTGCCCATAAAGTCACTGATGGAAAACTACAATGCATTGTGCATGAGCACACTCGGACAGATGGTGAAGCAAGGACTGTCCATTGTGGTTTTTTTCTCTTATTTTTTGCGTTTTCTGGTCATTTTTGGACACTGATGGGAAAATTGTGCAATGACACCAAAGGAACAAGACATGCAGACCTTGCTGAGCAGAGTTGTTACTGGATGCAAGGAGTGAAAGGGTTAATGAATATGTAGCAATGACCCCCTAAGGAGCTGCTGGATTCTAATGGACACTAACTGACCCACTGATGACTTCCACACCTTCAATTCTTTGCCCACTATTTTTTAGCTCAATTGTGTAGGTAGAGAGTATTAGGGGTATAGGATACCCAAAGACAGCAGCAAACTTCTCAAAGAACTCTTTAGACCAAGATGGGCTACTGTCTTCCAGTGTGTTATGGCTCTGCAACAGCCTAAAGTGACCTCTGTGGGCCCATACCGTTGGCTACTTTTAAGTTTCTTCAGCCTCTGCCACAGACCAGGACAAGACTCTTTAGACTTCTCTTGAAGACCAGTTTTGGACATTCCAGGCCCAAATGGATAACTTGGAGATAATCACTTCTTGGCCCCGGCTCTTTCCTCCTGGTAAGGGGTCTTGAAGACAAAGACTGGACCTCTCGGGAGCTACTCTCCCCGAGGACTGGACTTTGCCACAGACAATATCCTCACCATGCACATCCTGGGAGGCAAAGACCCTTGCAGATTGTAGTTTTTGGTCATTTCTGGACATTGGTGGGAAAATTATGCAGCAGAACCAAAGGAATAAGACATGAAGGCATGAAGGCCTTGCTGAACAGAGCTGTTACTGGATACAAGGAAGAAAAAGTTAATCAATATATTTATATATATATATATATATATATATATATATATAGCAATGACCACCTAGACCCAGAAACTCACTGAACCACCAATGACTTCCACACCTTCAATGCTTTTCCCGCTATTCTTTGGCTCAATTGTGTAGGAAGAGAGGATTAGGGATATAGGATACACAGAAACAGCAGAGAACTTCTCAAAGAACTCTTTACACCATGCTTTCCCAACCTTTCCCATCTCAGGGAACCCCTTGTAAAAATGACTACATCTAACTTATGATACATTAGTGTGATGCTCAATGGCAATAATGCTCCTTACCAGCAGGTGCTCAATTTACTTGGGGAGGGGGGGCCGGGCCCAGCCCCCTCAGCCAGCCGACCAACCACATAATGCCCCCCCCCCCCCTGTCGCTTTCACCCTCCATCGCTCGATCACTCGCCTGTTGCCCCGACAGGCCCCTCATCAGCCTCGCATCCCGCTTCCCAATTGAGGAGAAACAGGAAGACATTAGTGAATAATAATTCGCTAATGTCACACAACTGGGTGGGCTCAGGGCACAGTGCTCTGCGCCCCAAGCCCATCCTTTTTGAAGCCAATTAGAGCCTCTAACTCTAATTATGTGCTTCGAAAAAAAAAAAAAAACAATTCATGCATCCGTCACCCTGCATGTAGATTAGGGGGTGGATGCCTAGATTAGGGGGGCAGCGCCCCTGCGCCCTGCATGAGCGCCTGCCACTGCTCCTTACACTTGTGGACATCAGGAAGAATTATTCCCTTATAGATAAAAAGATCAATGGAGTCCTTGGGAACCTATCCGAGAGGCAGAAATTGCTCAAGGAACCCATATCAACCTCTGGAGGAACCCTAAGGATCCATGGAGCCCCAGTTGAGAAACCAAGATGGGCTAATGTCTTCCAGTGTGTTATGCCTCTGCCACAGTCTAAAGTGAACTCTTTAGGGCCCAAATTAGTGGCTGCCAATAAATTTCTTCAGCCTCTGCCACAGACCAGGTTAGGACTCTTCAGACCTCCTTTTGCAGGCCAATTTTGAATACTCTAGGCTCAGATGGACAACTATGAAATAATCACTTCTTGGCCCCGGGCTCCTTCCTCCAGGCAAGGGGTCTGGAAGGTAAACACTGGACCTCTTGGGAGGTATCCTTGGGAGACAAGGACTCGACTTTACTACCTACAACATCCTCACCATGCAGAGCCTGGGAAGCAAAGACCCTTCCAGTGTACAGAGTGTAACCCCTGCGCTACCTTGCAAATTACATACCAAAATATTGTGCACGTGATTACCTCCATCCAAAATTATATAAGTGAAGCTGCTGCTAGCATCAGTATGTATTCCACATAGAATTCAAGTAATGTAAAATACAGTGTGTTTGATGCTGTGCCTTCAATAAAATAATGTGTGATTCTTAAATGATAAAGCAACAAATAAAGGAGTATATTGTGAATCTTGGTGCTTATGATACAAAAAAGTGATAAACACTTAAACAGTGTGAAATCAAATCAAATAGCCCAATTAATCAAAACACAAAAATATTCAGCACCACTTACCTAATGGTGAAATCCTGTTCCAAGAATTAATAACAAGCACCCCAATCTTTCAATACTTTCTCTGCCTTTAAATTCCACACAATGTGTGCCACCACAGTGTTCTGTGCTCACAGAACTTTCACCTCCAGGTTAGTGTTATCATATAACATATGATTTTAATAATGCTTAAAGTGAAACAATAAAAATATAAATTTACTTTAAATATAGTGCCTGGGGGGGTGTCCCCTTAGTCTGCCTGTAAAGTGGCGCATCTGTAGCATGTATAGAACCTGCTGCAGCAAAATTGACATTCATGAGGAAAAAAATAAATTTTTCTGGCTGCAAGCCATTGCTGGCAATACAAAAATGTTATCAGAAACGGCGTGGGGATCCCCCCAATCGATACCAGGCCCAAGGGCCTGGTATGTATTTTAAGGGGAACCCCACACCACAATTTAAAAATAAAATGAGGTGGGGTCCCCCCAAAATCTATACCAGATCCTTATCCGCGCATGTAGCCTGACAGGCCAGGAAAGGTTGGGGGGGAGCAAGCGTTCCACCCCTCCTGAACTATACCAGGCCACATGCCCTCAACATAGGAGGGTGCCTTTCTGGAGGGGTGGGATGGGTCGGTAATGTCCCCCTATTTCCTAGCCTGCCAAGCTGCATGCTCGGATAAGGATCTGGTATGGATTTTTTTTTAACTTTGGCGCTAGGAAAATGTATTTGTTTTCTTCATAAATGTCAGTTTTGCTGCATCAGGTTCTATACACGCTACAGATGCGCCACTTTACAAGCAGATATGGGGTACCCCCATACTGTTTTTTTTTTTTTACACTTTTCTATTGCCGGCAATGGGTTTAGTTTCTTTCAGCTGTCAGTGGGGCAAATGGTTGACAGCTGATGACTCATTCGGCTTCCCAGCCCGCACCTCATCCTTTACAACAAGCTATTCACTGTGCCCTGATTGGGCAAAGCCTTGCACCTGACCAGGGCTCAGAATGCACTGTGCAGCACGCAGTGCATTGTTGGGGCGCTCCTCGGGTGAACATCCCACCGAGCACCCTGCAAATTTGGGTGTTCGCCGAAGGGGCGATGCTCGGTCCGAACTGCTAAACCCAACATTAATAATAATATTAATAATAACTTCAATATCGCTTTGTTTCCTGAAGGTTATAGAGGCTCCATTTACCTATCCTGGACCTGTCCTTGTGCCAAAACCGTCCCCTCATTATCCTCACTATTTTTTCCTGGTTTCACACAAAAAGAAAACCAGTAAAAACAAAGTGAAATAAAATTGTAGTAACAAATAAAAAACAGTAAATAAAGTAACAAGTAAAAAAGTAACAAATAATCAAATACACAAAAATAAGAAGAAAAATGACAAATACCAGGAAGACGATAGAAGTACATATTTTATTTTTTAAGCACATTTTTCCTAGGTAGGGAGGGAAACTCCAAGTTAACGCTGTGGCACAATTTTCGTGATGGAAAAATCGGTAACATTGCGACAAAAAAACAATTTTGCTATTATCACTGCGTTCATCACCACTGAAGACCCTCCATGGGCCTGAGCTGAGCGTGATCGCCTGAAAGGCCTTAACCACACTCTGATTAATGGAGGGGCTGAAAATACACCCGGTGCTGGCGTGATCGGGGGTGCGGGGCGTGGAAATGTTACAGCATTGGTGACATGCCTGGCATAGTGGTAGACGGGACAGGAAGAATGCTGTGTGCTATTTACAGAGAGATTCTGGGCAGGCACAGATGCCGTCTGTCAGGTCCCTGACCACAAAACCAGTGCTGTGTGCCCCCCCCCTGCTCTGATACCAGGACAAGAATAAAAAAAAACACCTGACCCGGGTAATCAAGGCCATGTTGGCCAGCAACTAAAGGGCACCTCCAGCCAGAACTGGTTACTTGAAATTTAGATTGAATTTTAGTGGGATGGTGGCACCCAGGGGAGATAGTCCCCAATTCATTGGTGTCAGTGGGATAGTGGCTCCCAAGGGAAATAGTCCCCGCCAAATCATTGGTATCAGTGGGAAGGTGTCCCCCAGGGGAGAGAGTCCCCAAATCATTGGTGTCAGTGGGGTAGTGGCCCCCCCAGAGGAAAATTGTCCCCAAATCATTGGTGTCAGTGGGATGGTGGCCCCAGGGAAGAATAGTCCCCAAATCATTGGTGTCAGTGGGATAGTGGCCCCTAGGGAAAAATAGTCCCCAAATCACTGGTTTCAGTGGGATGGTGGCCACAGGGAAGAATAGTCCCCAAATCATTGATGTTAGTTTGATGGTGGCCCTGAGGAAGAATAGTCCTCAATCATCGGTGTCAGTGGGATGATGGCCCCAGGGGAGATAGCCCCAAATCATTGGTGTCAGTGGGATGGCGGCCCCTAGAGGAAAATAGTCCCCAAATCATTGATGTCAGTTTGATGGTGGCCCCGAGGAAGAAAAGTCCCCAAATCATTAGTATCAGTTAGATGGTGGCCCCCAGGGGAGATAGTCCCCAAATCATTGATGTCAGTTTGATGGTGGCCCCGAGGAAGAATAGCCCCAAATCATTGGTATCAGTGAGATGGCAGCCCCTAGAGGAAAATTGTCACCAAATCATTGATGTCAGTGGGATGGTAGCCCCCAGGGGAGATAGTCCCCAAATCATTGATGTCAGTAGAATGGTGGCCCCCCCAGGGAAGAATAGTACCCAAATCATTGATGTCAGTGAAATGGGGGCACTGAGGAAGAATAGTCCCCAATCACGCCAGAACTATTTCAGAGCCATCAGTGACACAATGGATGGGGGCCCCCCTGAGGATCCTCCAGTCCTTTGGCAGGTCAGTCTGGACCTGATGTGATAGATTTTTTTTAATAAATATTTTTTATATAAAGCTGTCCTCCGCGGCATGGATCGCCCCAAAGTAGCTCCAGAACCTATTCGGTGACGGAGCGTCTGGCGTTTTTTCTGTGTGGGGTTCTGGCATGTTACGACACGTCAAACCCGCGGCGGCTACCCATGCTTGGGGTGTCGTTAACAATAAATAGAACCGCAAGCATAACCCATGAATGTGGTGTGTTTGTGGTGTGTTTTAATAACGTGTGGCAAAATGCACATTTTCTTTGTTTGCCGCCCCCCCCAAAAAATGGAGCACCAGCGGCGGGGGGGGTGGCAAACAAACCTCCAAGCTGCCCCCTGTCTGCTGACAAACCACCGCTGGGTCGATCTTACTGCACTACTTACCTCATCCAGGTCGCGGGCGGCTTCCCCCCTGCCTCTCCTCCTCGGTGGCTGTGGGCGCCTTGGGCGGATTTCCACCTGCTTCTCCTACCGGCCAATATGGTCGCTTCTCTTCTCAGCCAATCAAGTCTTAACAATTAATGGAACTGCAAGCGTAACCCTCGAATGCACGGTGTGTTTGCAGCGTGTTTCAGAAACGCGTGGCAAAACGCACATTTTGTTTGTTTCCCGCCCCCCCCCCAAAAAAATAGAGCAACAGCGGCCGCTGGTGCTCCATTTTTTGAGGGGGGAGGCAAAAAAAACTCCCAGCTGCCCCCCCCGTCCGCTGACACCCCCCCTGGTCGATCGTCCCGCACTACTTACCTCATCCAGGTCGGGACGGCTTCCCCCCTGCTTTTGCTACCGGCCAATATAGTCGCTTTTACTTTCAACCAATCAGGTCTTAAGATCCCCGCTTCCTGACTGGCCAGGAGGAGCAGCAGGAGGACAATAGCGAATATTAATTGGCTATTATCACACAAGTGGGTGGGCTTTTTGAAGCCAATTAGAGCCTCATCATGTGCTTAAAAAAAAAAACCCATTAAAATCCGGCACCCTGCATGGAGATTAGGGGGGGCGCCCCTTATGGAGCGGCCGCCACTGAAACACGCAGGTGTGAATGCAGCCTAAAAAATAAGTTTTGGCTTCAGATAAGATTTAATTGTTATTTTTTTAATTGGCGAACAATAATGAAGGTGAAAAAAATGGGAGGGGGGGAGGGGAGAATACTATGAATTGTATTGCCTCCCCTATATCTCTGGCTGCAGAAGACCGAAATCTCATTGACTGACGCCTCTTGCGCCACTTTAACGTATAAACCTGCGCCTTAGTAAATACACCGTGGAGATCCTGATGAGATCTTCTTGCACATGGCGTTATCGGAGGCGCTTCCTTTTCGGTGTCCCCCCTCCTCCTGCGTCACCTTGTTTACATTCCCCGTGTGACTGCAGCGCCCGGACTGTCATCAGCTGGGGGAACGGCTGTCAGCTCCGTCCTCATTAAATCTCTCTCGTCAAGGAGCCGGACGTTTCACACGTCAGCAGAGCCCTTCAAGGGCCACAGAGAGAATATGAACCCGGGAAATTGTCTACACCGAGTGGAGTATTGGTACCCAGGATGCGTTTTTTTAAAGCGGCCCCCACCCCCTCTGTGACATTTTTAAATAGAACCTTTCCTGTTTTCATGACATACCTTATTTTAGACCCAAGGATGTCATCACTGGTTCTCTGTGCTTCTTTATGCAGTGCAGGCAGATTGTGGCTGGTGGGAGGAGCCAGCAGGGTGCTGTACATATCTTCCTCATAACATCACAGCAGTGATGCCTCAGTATTCCTCTCCAGAGCTCCCAGTCTTGATTTAGGGTTGCCACCTGTTCGGGATTCACACGAACAGTCCGGGTTTTGAATCAGGTGTCCGGGTTTCAGGCGGACTGACACCCGGACGCATTATTCAGACCGGGCTGCGGCTCCCCAAGTAACCAAGATAGTCATTGATTCCAAAAATGGCTGGCGACTCGGATGCTTTGGAATAAAAGTCCTTTATTTGGTTACATGGGTACACGGGTACAGGCTACGCTGACTCGTTTCGGCTAAGAAGCCTTCATCAAAGCCTTCATCTAACCAAGGTAGTCACACACAAATCTGTTGCTGTCCGGGAGCTGCGGGCAGCTGTCTGGGGGGCAGGTTCGACTTTACTGTGGGGACAGGGCGATGACGTCAACGAGAGCAATTTGGCAACACCCACCGTTCGCTGTGGCACGCTATGCGCACTGCATTACTACTCTCCTTGGGGGCACCCAAAGGTGTCCCAGGCCGCTAAAGCATTCGGGTTTGGCTCGAAGAAAAGGTGACAACCCTAGTGTTGATGCAAGCAGTGGGCAGAGTTATGCAAATATCAAAATGCCTTGATGGGCGGATGTGGGTTGGGAGGAAGTGGGTGTTCCTAGGCAGACTGTATTTGCATAAGTAACGCCCATATGTGATGCTGAGCCTCCATGTTTGAAAGAACTGAAGTCCATTGAATAGAAGAGGCATGCCAGAGACAAGCTGGGGAGGAAAGCTCTAAAATGATGCTGGAAGTCTTCCAGAGGCGGGGCTCTATCTGACTTGCTGCAGCTTCTAATGCACAGTGTGAGAAGCTCACAGTGTGCGGTGAAATCAGAGGAAGCCATTTCCATCCAGGAGAGGAGCCGGTACACCTGAAAGACTGAAGGGAAGGATGGAGGGAGGATTTCAATCTGCAACTTTCATTAAAGAGGTACCTGGTGATCCTGCCAAGAAGGTCCTTGTTCAGGCACTTCCCGTTGAGGGGTGACGACGCTCTGACCGTGTCTCTAAAATCTGTTCTTGAGTTGTTACCCTGTCATAGGGGTTTTCCGATAAGGCATGTGTTGAGAAATGGCGACTTTATGTCCAAATTTTAAATCTAAAAGGATCTGTTTATAATCGTGGCTCTGAAATGGCGATGATTTCCCGGCGCTGTGTGTGGCGTTGCGGCCTCATGCCAGCCGTCTGGAAATGTGTGAGATGTCACAGCTGAGGGTCCTTATCTGGATGGTCAGTACAGAATGACGGAGTGTCACAATGGACCCCCGCTCATCACATTAAATGGTTCCATCGGGATTAACTGTCTGCTGGGGGAGCGGGCTATGCGAACGCCGATGGAAAAACCGAACAGGAAAATACAGAGCGATTGATGAGAAATCTAATGCTAAGGGCGGCCGCAGTCCTTTGACTCCTTTGGTGTGATGAGCCTTCCGATCCGACTTTACCCTGCGACTTCATGTACGATTTCCATGCGACTTTAATGAACAGGATTCGACTTTGAGATGATTGCGACTTGTCCTTTGACCAATCCAAAAATTTCCTTTGCTTTTGGTATGGAGGAAATCTGACGCCAAATTTATCAAAAATAAATAAACAGCGTGCCCCCCCCCCCCCAGATGGAAAGCAGGCCCTTCGAGTTTGGTATGGATCTTGAAGGGGAACCCCATGCCAAAATTAAGAAAAAAAATCCATACCAGACCCTTATCCGAGCATGCAGTCCAGCAGGTCAGGAAAGGGGGCGTGCCTCCTGGACCATACCAGGCCACATGCCCTCAACATGGGGGGGTGGGTACTTTGGGGCAGGAGGAGGGCTCTCCCCCCTTACTCAAAGTACCGTGTTCCCATGTTGATGGGGACAAGGGCCTCTTTCTGACAACCCTGGGTGGTTGTTGTGGGGATCTGTGGACAGGGGGCTTGGCGGTATATGGAAGCCCCCCTTAACAAGGAGACCCCAGATCCCGCTCACCCCCCATGTGAAGTGTAGTGTTACAAAAAAACAGCAAAAGAAAAAAAAAGATGGTTTTTGACAAGTCCTTTATTAAAAATGAAGAATGTCCCCCATCGTAGCTCCAATGTGTCTCCTTTCTCCGGTTCCACCACCAATGTCTTCTCCCTCCTCTGATTTCTTCTTCCTCCGGTGATGTCTTCTCCCTCTGGTGATGGCTTCTCCCTCCAGTGATGTCTTTTGCCACCGCTGATGTCTCCTGCCACCACTGACCCACTGAAAATTTTAAAAACATTCCTCCTCCAACGCTGGCTCCCGCTGCTGTATCAGCTCCGCTGTCTGCCAGTTCTTATATAGCTCTGTGGAGTGGCCATCTGGTGATGTCACCCGGAGACCCCACTCCCTTGTGACATCACGGGTCAGTGACGTCACAATGGGGCGGGGTCTCCCACTGACGTCACCAGATGGCCACGCCCCATAACTAAGAACTGTTAGATAAGAACTGGCAGACAACAGAGCTGACACAACGGCTGGAGCCAGCGCCAGAGGAGGACCTTTTTTTTTTTTAGTGGGTTGGAGGCAGCAGCAGACATTGGTGGTGGCAGAAGACATCACCGGAGAGAGAAGACGTCACTGGAGGGAGAAGACCGAAGGAAGAAGACACAGAGAAGAGAGAAGACATCAGCGGAGAAAGAAGACACATTGGAGCTACGACAGGGGACATTCTTCTTTTTTAATAAAGGACTTGTCAAAAACCGTCTCTTGTTTTTTGTAACACTAAATTTCTTTTTTTTTTGGTGAATGATACATGTTATAGGAGATGGTTAAAGACTGAGGACATCATACTAAAGATGGTAAGAGAATGCAGACATGATACAAGAGATGGTCAGAGACTGCAGACTTGGTACAAGAGATGGTCAGAGACTGCAGACATGATACAAGAGATCAATGCAGCCTCTCTAGTGCCCATCAAATGCAGCCTCACTGTGCCCATCAATGCAGCCTCACTGTGCCCATCATTGCAGCCTCACTGTGCCTATCAAATGCAGCTTTACGGTGCCCATGAATGCAGCCTCACTATTCCCATGAATGCAGCCTCACTGTGCCCATTAATAGCAGCCTCACTGTGCCCATCAATGCAGCCTCACTGTTCCCATGAATGCAGCCTCACTGTGCCCATCAATAGCAGCCTCACTGTGCCCATCAATGCAGCCTCACTGTGCCCATCAATTCAGCCTCACTGTGCCCATCAAATGCAGTCTCACTGTGCCCATTAATGCAGCCTCACTGGGCTCATGAATGCAGCCTCGCTGTGCCCATCAAATGCAGCCTCACTGTGCCCATGAATGCAGCCTCACTGTGCCCATGAATGCAGCCTCACTGTGCCCATCAAATGCAGCCTCACTGTGCCCATGAATGCAGCCTCACTGTGCCCATGAATGCAGCCTTGCTGTGCCCATCAAATGCAGCCTCACTGCGCCCATGAATGCAGCTTCACTCTGCCCCTCAATGCAGCCTCACTGTGTCCATCAATTGCAGCTTTACTGTACCCGTGAATGCAGCCTCACTGTGCCCGTGAATGCAGCCTCACTGTGCCCATCAATGTAGCCTCACTGTGCTCATCAATGCAGCCTTACTGTGCCCATCAATTCAGTCTCAATGTTCCCATCAATGCAGCCTCACTGTGCACATCATTGCAGCCTCACTGTGCCCATCAAATGCAGCTTTATGGTGCCCATGAATGCAGCCTCACTGTGCCCATGAATGCAGCCTCACTGCCCATCAATGCAGCCTCACTGTGCCAATCAAATGCAGCCTCAATGTGCCCATCAATGTAGCATCACTGGCCATGAATGCAGCCTCACTGTGCCCATGAATGCAGCCTCACTGTGCCCATGAATGCAGCCTCACTGCTCATCAATGCAGCCTCACTGTGCCCATCATTGCAGCTTCACTGTGCCCATCAAATGAAGCTTTACGGTGCCCATGAATACAGCCCCACTGTGCCCATGAATGCAGCCTCACTGCCCATCAATGCAGCCTCACTATGCCAATCAAATGCAGCCTCACTGTGCCCATCAATGTATCCTCACTGGCCATGAATGCAACATCACTGTGCCCATGAATGCAGCCTCACTGTGCACATGAATGCAGCCTCACTGCCCATGAATGCAGTCTCACTGTGCCCATGAATGCAGCATCACTGTGCCCATGAATGCAGCCTCACTGCCCATCAATGCAGCCTCACTGTGCCCATCATTGCAGCCTCACTGTGCCCATTAATGTAGCCTCACTGGCCATGAATGCAGCCTTACTGTGCCCATGAATGCAGCCTCACTGTGCTCATGAATGCAGCCTCACTGCCCATGAATTCTGCCTCACTGTGCCCATGAATTCAGCCTCACTGTGCCCATGAATACAGCCTCACTGCGCCCATGAATGCAGCCTCACTGTGCCCATCAATGCAGCCTCACTGTGTCCATCAAATGCAGCTTTACTGTACCGGTGAATGTAGCCTCACTGTGCCTGTGAATGCAGCCTCACTGTGCCCATCAAGGCAGCCTCATTGTACCCATCAATGCAGCCTCACTGTGCTCATCAATGCAGCCTCATTGTGCTCATCAATGCAGCCTCACTGTGCCCATCAATTCAGTCTCAATGTGCCCATCAATGCAGCCACACTATGCCCATGAATGCAGCCTCACTGCCCATCAATGCAGCCTCACTGTGCCCATCAATGCAGCCTCACTGTGCCCATTAATGTAGCCTTACTGGCCATGAATGCAGCCTCACTGTGCCCATAAATGCAGCCTCACTGTGCTCATGAATGCAGCCTCTCTGCCCATGAATTCAGCCTCACTGTGCCCATGAATTCAGCCTCACTGTGCCCATGAATGCAGCCTCACTGCGCCCATGAATGCAGCCTCACTGTAGCCATCAGTGCAGCCTCACTGTGCTCATCAATGCAGCCTCACTGTGCTCATCAATGCAGCCTCACTGTGCCCATCAATTCAGTCTCAATGTGCCCATCAATGCAGCCACACTGTGCCCATCATTGCAGCCTCACTGTGCCTATCAAATGCAGCTTTACGGTGCCCATGAATGCAGCCTCACTGTGCCCATGAATGCAGCCTCACCACCCATCAATGCAGCCTCACTGTGCCAATCAAATGCTGCCTCACTGTGCCCATCAATGTAGCCTCACTGGCCATGAATGCAGCCCTACTGTGCCCATGAATGCAGCCTCACTGTGCCCATAAATGCAGCCTCACTGTGGCCATCATTGCAGCCTCACTGTGCCCATCAAATGAAGCTTTACATTGCCCATGAATGCAGCCTCACTGTGCCCATGAATGCAGCCTCACTGTGCCCATCAAATGAAGCTTTACAGTGCCCATGAATACAGCCTCAATGTGCCCATGAATGCAGCCTCACTGTGCCCATGAATGCAGCCTGATTGTGCCCATCAAATTAAGCTTTACAGTGCCCATGAATACAGCCTCACTGTGCCCATGAATGCAGCCTCACTGTGGCCATCATTGCAGCCTCGCTATGCCCAAATGAAGCTTTACAGTGCCCATCAATGCAGCCTCACTGTGCCCATGAATGCAGCCTCACTGCCCATCAATGCAGCCTCACTATGCCAATCAAATGCAGCCTCACTGTGCCCATCAATGCAGCCTCACTGGCCATGAAATACAGTCTCAGTGTGTCCATGAATGCAGCCTCACTGTGCACATGAATGCAGCCTCACTGCCCATGAATGCAGCCTCACTGTGCCCATGAATGCAGCATCACTGTGCCCATGAATGCAGTCTCACTGCCCATCAATGCAGCCTCACTGTGTCCATGAAATGCAGTCTCACTGTGCCTGTGAATGCAGCCTCACTGTGCCCATCAATGCAGCCTCATTGTGCCTATCAATGCAGCCTCGCTGTGCCTGTCAATGCAGCCTTACTGTGCCTGTGGACGCAGCCTCACTATGCCCATGAATGCAGCCTAACTGTGTCCATCAATGCAGCCTCATTGTGCCCATGAATGCAGCCTCACTGTACCCATGAATGCAGCCTCACTGTGCCCATGAAGTCAGCCTCACTGTGCCCATGAATGCAGCCTCATTTTGCCCATGAATGCAGCCTCACTGTGCCCAGGAATGCAGCCTCACTGTGCCCATGAATGCAGCATCACTGTGCCCATGAATGCAGTCTCACTGCCCATCAATGCAGCCTCACTGTGTCCATGAAATGCAGTCTCACTGTGCCTGTGAATGCAGCCTCACTGTGCCCATCAATGCAGCCTCATTGTGCCCATCAATGCAGCCTCACTGTGCCCGTCAATGCAGCCTTACTGTGCCTGTGGATGCAGCCTCACTGTGCCCATGAATGCAGCCTCACTGTACCCATGAATGCAGCCTCACTGTGCCCATGAATTCAGCCTCACTGTGCCCATGAATGCAGCCTCACTGTGCCCAGGAATGCAGCCTCACTGTGCCCATGAATGCAGCATCACTGTGCCCATGAATGCAGTCTCACTGACCATCAATGCAGCCTCACTGTGTCCATGAAATGCAGTCTCACTGTGCCTGTGAATGCAGCCTCACTGTGCCCATAAATGCAGCCTCATTGTGCCCATCAATGCAGCCTCACTGTGCCCGTCAATGCAGCCTTACTGTGCCTGTGGATGCAGCCTCACTGTGCCCATGAATGCAGCCTAACTGTGTCCATCAATGCAGCCTCATGGTGCCCATGAATGCAGCCTTACTGTACCCATGAATGCAGCCTCACTGTGCCCATGAATTCTGCCTCACTGTGCCCATAATTGCAGCCTCATTGTGCCCATGGATGCAGCCTCACTGTGCCCAGGAATGCAGCCTCACTGTGCCCATGAATGCAGCCTGATTGCCCATGCATGCAGCCTCACTGTGCCCATGAATGTAGCCTCACTGCCCATCAATACATACTCACCATTGCCTGGATCACACACACACAGCGGGCATCTCCCGCTGTGTGTCATGGAGCAGGATCTAGACCGGCTCGTGTGATAGTAGATGGAGCACTGATTGAATCGGTTTGCGGCCCATCAAACGACCTGGTCTAGGGGGGGCGGGACAGCACCACCGAACATAGACCCAGCTCTATGACACACAGCAGGAGATGCCCGCTGTGTGTGAAACATAACAGGAGAGAGGGAGGGAGGAGAGTGCTGCAGTCACAGCTCAAAGCAGCCCCAGGGCAGACGGCCTACCGGGAAATTTCCCGGTATCCCGGGAGGCCAGTCCGGCCCTGGGTGACATTGTGGCCTAAATATGGTCTCACCTATATTGCCGATGACAGGTCAGGGAGCTGTCATTTGGTGAGTGGCGTTGTCGGGTTAGGGTCGTTGGATTGTTTCTTTTAGTTGGTGCAGCATGAAGTTTTTTTTATTATTAAAGAACTGTTTTTTTTGTGAATAAGTAGAGATACTATGTCCCTCTTCCTCTTTACATGGTGAGGGTGGTACCTGGGTCTCCCTTTATTTTTAAAGTGGGCCCCCAGATTCCAATAAACCACCCAGCTGCAGACCCCCACAATAACCAGGCCAGGGTTGTGGGGAAGAGGTCCTTTTCCTCATGATAATAGGGACAAGGGGCTTTGCCAGGGGGTTCATTCCCTGGCAAGGTACCACCCATGTTGAGGGAATGTGGCCTGGTATGGTACGGGTGGAGTGGGGGATGCACCTCTTTAATGGCTTGTCAGGCTGCATTCTCAAGTAATGGTCTGGTAGGTAATTTTAGGGGACCTCACACTTTTTTTATTGTTTAATGCATGGGGTTCACCCCTAAAAGTATCTGAATTTGGAGGGGAGAGGGGTCTCACTCTGTTTTTTTTTTTTTCTGGTGTGGTCCCCCTTAAAATTCATACTAGAGCTGAAGGGCCAAGTATGAATTAGAGGGAACCCTCGCGCCCATTATTATTTTTTTGTTGTGTGTGGGGGACCCTCATCTAGGATAAGGGTCTGGTATAGGTGACTGGAATCCCTGGCCATGTAGAGAAAGGAGCCAGGGAAAAAGAAAAACGACATGTGGGGTTACCCCATAATGCATAACAGGCCCTTTAGGTCTAGTATGAATTTGAAGTGGAACCCCACCAAAAACACACACACACAAATATAAAAAACAGTGTGAGGTCCCCCCCCCCCCCCCAAAATTCCATACCAGACTCTTTTGTCTTGGCACATGTTCCTCAGGGCAGTGCCCACCCCCCAGGCTATTAACCCAAAAAATGGGCATTTTTTGATTTTACAAATTTGACTTCCATCGATTTTTAAGGGGGTTTGGGTTCATCATTTGAACTTCTTTGAAAGCCTTATTGAGCCAAACCCAGGGCAATTCGACTCATCCCTATATGGGTGTGACATCACCACTCTCCAGATATGTTATATATGTTTGTTAGATCATCCTATATTATTTTCCTGCAGTTTCTGACCACCTGCCCCGCCAAACATACCTGCAATATAATACTACCAGATCTGCACATAGCAGAAAAATAGATTCTATAATAAAAATGAGATAAAATGATATTAAAGTAAGAAAAATGCCATAGGAGGACTATGCGTCTGCGCCTTGCCACCCCCTGGTGAAGGGTTAAGACTACATATGAAGGGTATGGATACCCTGTGCACTGAGTTTTCCACGCTGAGCCCCGCGGTGAAAACTGTCGCTGGTGTAACCTTTCCACGGCAGCTGGAGGCAGATCATAATCTGTCATCCGAATCTAATACTTTCAGTGTGTGCCAAGTCATCCTGGGGGCATCTGCCATGTAGTCATAAATATCCCGTGCCATTCATCAGGGCAGCAGCACAGCGACATCGGCATCTGCCTGTGTTTACCCGGTAACCGGCCCCCCGGTTGCTAGAGAGAAGACCCTCCACACACCGGCCTGTCACTCAGGGCCCCAGCTGTCTTCACAGGGTGGATGGTGTCACTGTAGACAGCTTGGTGGGGACACAGGGTTGGGGGGGGGGGGGTCCATCAACTGGGCTGGGAGGAAATTGCTCCAATTTGCAACACATCACATTGATTTGCACATCAGCAGAACTTCAGGTTGCACCCTCTGCACTGGCGGCTAATGTTTCCTACAATCCAGGGGGATCGGTTTACAGGTGGCACACTATAAATACACTCAGGAGAAAAATAAGGACTGCCATCATTTGACTTTAAGCAGAACTTCTGCCAAATTTTTTTTGCAGGTGTGGATAGAGGAGGGCAAGGGACCTTGGGTTAATTGTCTGTGATAAAATATCCATAAATGTACCATGAATGGACAGGTTTGGGATCTTTTTTAGCATCTGATGACCAATGTATGGCCATTATGAACATTACACTGTATGGCATAAAAAGACTGAAACAATTCTGATTCCATGCCACAGTTTTTTTTAGATTTGTCTGGAGTTCTGCTTTAAAGGGGCAGTCCGGTCAAACTTGTCATATCAGTTATAGGTGGCATCTGGACCAAGACATCTGCTTTTTTTGTATGGCTTGAAAGTCCGACACTGAGATCTCACTGCCATACCTTCTGACTCTGCTCCTATTTAGAATAATCCAGCAGGAATGATGAGAGATCTAACCAAGAGAGCTCCTGAGAGGCTGGAGAATCTCCCAGGTGGTTTACCTACCCAGCATATCCTGAAATGTTGTTTTTGGGGGCCTCACCATTTAAACCAGTCTTCTCAAACAGGGTTGCTCCAGAGGTTGCAGAAATTGCTAGGGTTCCCTCAGATGTTGCAAGGGTTCCTCCAGAGGTTTCTAGGTTTCCTCCAGAGGTTGCTAGGGTTCCTCCAGAGGGTGCAGAGGTTGCTAGGGTTCCTTCAGAGATTGCAGAGGTTGCTAGGGTTCCTTCAAATGTTGCTAGGGTTTCTTCAGAAGTTGTTAAGGTTCTTCCTTTTCAATAAGTAACCACTGATACCAAAGATGTTTTTAGTTATCTTTTTGGGGGACATTCTTCCCACTGACTACCTATGACTACCTAATCACCAGCTCTTCTCCACTGACCACCTATACACATACAGTATATAAAAAGGCCCGTCTATGCTAACCACTTCTACACCTATATAAAAAGGACCTTCTTCGTTGACCACCTATTAACCCATATAAGAAGGATCTTCTCCAATGACCACCTATACAATTATATAAGAAGGCCTTTCTTCACTGACCACCTATACACCTTTATACAGTAAGTAGGACCTTCTCCACTGACTACCTATACACTGATATAAGAAGGATCTTCTTTGACTGACCACCTCTACACCAATATATGAAGGTCCATATGCACAGACCACGTAAACAACAAGGCCCTTTTCCACTGACCACCTATATAAGGAAAACTTTCTCCACTGACCACTTATATACAGTACCTTCATTAAAAGGCCTTTCTGCACTGACCACCTACTGTATATACCTATATATGAAGACCCTTCTCCACTCACCACCTATACACTTATATATTTGAAGGCCCTTTTCCACTGACCACCTATACACATGTCTACGAAGGCTCTTCTTACAATGGCCACCTATACTACACCTATAAAAAAGGCTCTTCTTCCAATGACCACTTATACACCTATATAAGAAGGCCAATTTCAACTGATCACCATCACCAACATAAGGTGGCATGTCACTGAACACCAATACATGGGGAGAACATTTCCAGTGACCATCAAAGCAAGTAGGCAATTCTTCACTCGTCATCATCACTATGTGAGGGAATTCTGCAATTTTACCTCTGCATTTATTTTCTGGCCATTTTTATTATTGTTTAAGTCATTTTATTATTATTACGTTTAATAGTTTTGTGGTTCACTGGAGTTCTGTATATTTTAAGTGTGTTGTTCCTTTTATTATCTCATTACTTCTTCTATCCACAAGTTACTGTTTACACAAATGTATGAGCTGTAGGTAAAGTATTGTCAGGAGTTCCCTAAAACCTAAAATGTATTTCAAGGGTTCCTCCATGTTAAAAAGGTTGGGAATCGCTGCTTTAAGCACCAGGCTTCATTTGGTCAGACAACAAAGTGACTCTTGTTGTTTGAAGGATGGAGCACTTAGAGATGATGTCATGAGGAAGAGTATTCCAAGGGGACTGTGCAGTAATACAAGTTTAGGAATCTCTGATCCTTGGGACAGAATTATCCGCAGGGTCAATGACTCGTCTTTATCATTGTCAGCGCTGAGATCTTCCAATTATTCCTCCATACTGGATTTGTGTTTACTCCATCTCTGGTCATGTAATGACTGACAAGGATTTATACTCGGGTCTTGTAATATTCATTCCAACCATAAGTTGGAACGCAAGAAGATCCTCCCAGCTGTGACCATCAAAAATATGACATGTATAAGCGAGACTGATAGATTCTTAGAGTGGGTAGACGCCGGTCTCGCTTACTTTGAAAGGATGGAAAAAAATTGGTTTAATCCCAGTGTGGGAGAGAAGACCTCTTAGATGTAATTGAAATATTCTGGGTCAGTTTAAAGATCTGACAAAGTAACTTTTTTGGTGGACCTAGCATCTTCTCACTTTGTGATTTGCTATAAAGTTACAATGTTGCAGTCTGATCACTGGGGGGGGGGGGGGGGAGATTGAGAAAATGCTTCCTCCTGTCTGCAGCAGACTGATGACATCATCTCAGCCTAGGCAAAGTCATTGACTGGAGAGTGAGGACGACTTTTCAATGATAAAAGGTGGAGATTTTCTGAAAAATTGTAATGTTGCTGAATATTGTCACATGTTGAGTGTCAGAAACCATGAAATCAGGCTGAGACAGAAGTACAGTTAAATCACACTTGTTTAATAATAAAAGTAAAAAGAACAAACGTAGTCAAAACATAGCCAAAGTTCAGTAACCTGGAATGGATAGTCAGCCAAGCCAGAAGTCAGGGATCAATGTAGTGGAACAGCAAGCAGGATCTGGATCCAGAAGGGATGTCAGCCAAGCAAGTCTTCAACAGGAACGCAGGAAAGCATCTCTGTGATGTTGACCAAGGCGAAGGCAGAGATCCTCTGGGCTGGACGGCTTAAGTAGGCAGGACTGACGAGCAGGATATCATCAACAGGTGAGTAACTGTGGAGAGATAAGAGCTGGCAATTAGCCGACAGCTGAGTGGCCAGCTCAGAGAAGGAAGGGCTGAGCCCAGCCCTGACATTGAGTCAATTGTGATTATCTTTTCCAAAACTAATTAGAATGAGGGGCCTACCTGTCACGCTTACCCCTAACGCAGGTGGTCAGACACTATAGCTGGCTTCTGTGTTCTTCACCTATAGCAGCCCCCTTTTCCAAAAGGCAAGTAGGCCTACCGGTACTCAGTTGCCAGCGGGACATATACACAAAGCCTTGGCGTCTGGCTACTACGCCTGGTCATGCGTGAACTGGGCAAAGCAAACCTGTACTTGCAGATAGACAGAGTGGTTCAATGACAGTCCGGGTACAAAGCAGGCAAAGTTCAGAATAGCCAGGGTCCAATCCATAGTCAAAAGGCAGGCAGAGTTCAGAGAATAGTCCGATATCCAATGTCGTCAACGCGAGAAATCAATCTAGCAGAGCAGGGACGACAAACAGGGAGCTTTGGAACTTATTACACACGTTATTACAAGCTTGAGACTGCAGGCTTGGCTGGCTTAAATCATGTTTGGTCTCCACCGGAGACTGGCTACAATTAATCTACTTGCAGGTGGACAGACAGACAAGGAGAATACCACAACCAAAACCAGGATGCCGGAGTGAGGAGCAGGAACGCTTCTGACACTACCTAAACCTATCCAGTCTGGCAGTCCCTTGCACGTCTTGTGGTAAATCTAAAGGATTATACAATAAAACTGTAATGTTTATGGTCAGCTTAACATTCGTATGAAAATTCTCAGTACATTTGATGACTTGACGAAATGGTAAAATTCTAAATTTTTATCATTGTATTTTGGAATGAATGGACTATCCTGAAGAAAAACCATACACAATGTCAGAAGAATTGTGTTCAATAGAGAAACATTTTCAATCCCGCACCTTCTAATTTTCTTGTCGCTGTAGTTGAAAATGCCCGTCGATATGATAATGCAAATGATTAGAAAATCAAATGAAGCTTCTTAAAACGAAAAATTTCAAACGACATTCTACTAGTGCAGGGGGTCTCCAAACTTTCTAAACAAAGGGCCAGATTACTGTCCTACAAGCTTTAGGGGGACCAGACTGTGGCCAGTGGGAGTAGAAATTGTCTTGGCATCTGTGGGAGTAAACAATGCAAAAATTTCACCTCCTACTGCATGTAAATCATGTATTAGGAAGAGGAATAGTGCCCCATTGTTGGTGTCAGTAGGGGGAATAGTGCTCCATCATTGGTGTCAGTGGGAGGAATAGTGCCCCATCATTGGTATCAGTGGGAGGAATAGTGTCCCATAATTGGTGTCAGTAGGGGGAATAGTGCTCCATCATTGGTGTCAGTGGGAGGAATAGTGCCTCATCATTGGTGTCAGTGGGAGGAATAGTGCCCCATCATTGGTATCAGTGGGAGGAATAGTGGCCCATCATTGGTGTCAGTGGGAGGAATAGTGCCCCATCATTGGTGTCAGTGGGAGGAATAGTGCCCCATCATTGGTGTCAGTGGGATGAATAGTGCCCCATCATTGGTGTCAGTGGGAGGAATAGTGCCCCATCATAGTGCCCCCTGGCCCAGAGTAGGGGGTTCCCTCCAAGGTCCCCAACACCCTAATACGCCATCTCCAATTCTTCCACCCGAACAACTCCTCCCCAGCTGGACTGACCCTAGGTATTTAAAGAGGCCCGCCCCCTGCCAATCCAGGTTGGGGATTGGTCAGGGCTCCTTAGAACATTCACAAAGCTCCACCTCTCTTCCCCTCCTTCCTTCTTGAATCTTCTAGAAACAGGAGGGAGGTAACCGAAAGATGATTGGTATCTGTGAGCCACCATCCTACTCTGAGCCACTCCCAGCCCACACAGATCAAAACAAACAGGCCTAGCTTTTAGCTAGGCCTGCCTAAATTTACCTGCACTACAAAAAAATCTCACTCTAGCACCTACACTAGGTAGAGGGTGCTACACTTCTATCGCATCAGGTGGTTTTGGTGCATTTTCTTAAAGCGCACCAAAATTCAGGCATGCTGTACTTTTGATGCTTGTTTCAGAAATTACACCAAACCTGCCTGCTGTAATAGAAGTCTATGGTAAGGCGCAGGTAACCCGCATGAAACCCACACAGCTGTATAGTATTTTCTTTTATTGGTAAATGTCCCCCATGGCAGTGCCAGCTTCCTATGCTTTTTTGAAAGTAGTCTGCCTATTAGTCCTTAAAGTGGTTACAAAGGCTAAAGTTTTGTTTTTTTTTTAGTTTTTTTTTTTACCTTTATGCATTCTATGCATTAGGGTAAAAAAATCTCCAATGGTCAGCCCAACCCCCAGCAGTACCAGGACAAGGTCAACTAGAGCCCAGGGCAAACATGCCAAACCCCCCCCCCACCACCACCACCGAAATGTATGAGCATTAGGTGTCAGCAAAAATACCCCCCCCCCCCAAAAAAAAATGAGAACTTATCTGCATGCTTACCCCCTAAGCATAAAATCCTCCTCCTCCCAATACAAATCCTCCCCCTGCTGAAAACGTTTCCCGAGCACAAATCTCTGCCCCCCCCAGCTCAAATCCTCTAATTCCCAATATGCCCTCAGCACAAATCCACCCCCCCCTGAAAAGAAAAGAATTCCCCCCTCCTAGTACAAATTCTCTACCCCTCAAATTTCCCCTCTGAGCAAAACTCCTCTCACCCCACTGCGAGCCCCCCCCCAGCACAAATTCTCCCCAGTCCCCCATCCTAACTAGGGTTGCCACCTAGGGTTAGGGTAACTAGGGTTGACTCACCCGGACAGTTCGGGTTTGGAATCATGGAACCACCCAATCATCCCTGCTAGCACAATCCCCCCCCCCCCCCCCCCCCTCCAAAAATAAAAATTGCCTCCTAGCACAAATCCCCTCTCCCCCATCATATTACCATATCTAGCTCAACCCCCTCCCAAAAAAAATGTCCCTTCCCTAGCCAAATCTTCTTCCCCTATCCCCTCTCCCAACACAAATCCCCTCAGATCACCACTTCTTGCACATCTCCCCAAATGTCCCCCTTCTAGAACAATACTAATTCCCTTGCAGCCCCCCCAAATTCCCCCTCCCAACACAAATCTCCAACCTCTTTGTGGTGCCCCCCACCACCTTACATGATGCCACAGTGCCCAGGGCAGCTCCCCCTCCTACCCACCCCTTGTCCCCAGCCTCACCCCTCAGCCCCACCTAAATACTTACTTGGGCCCGATCTCCATCCAGCATTGTGCCTGAGAGTGACAGCGCTCGCTGCCCCCCCCCCAGGACTCAGAGGCAGCAGCGAGAGCCATTGGCTCCTACTGCTGTCAATCAAATACAGTGGAGGGGGGAGCCACGCTGTGTGTGCGAATAGATGAACACACCCCAGCTCTGGATCAAGCTCACATGAGTGCCCCCATAGCAAGCGGAACAGGATCTGCGGGGGACCCCCCGGAAGAGGAGGTTTGGGGCCACTTTGTGGAAAACAATTACACAGAGCATGTAAGTATGACATGTTTATTATATGAAAAAAAAAAAAAACATGACTTTAAACTGGCCATAATGTAACAACAGGATTGGCCAACCCTTCCTCCACCCCCTGTAGATCTTCGAAGTGCTTTGCCTCTAAGTTTGGGTTCACCGAATTCTGGGCCAAATTAGCCAACCTTTGCCTCCCAGCCTTTTCGGCCCCAGTTACAATACAAAGCCGTACTTATGGTGGGCTCCAGAGGTCCGGTGGCCCACATGGGCACCAAGCAGAAGACCCGGTGGAGACGTGACTTTTTTTCTGGCTGCTTTCATGGGAAATATTAATTTTGGCCAATTCTAAAACCTAAAATTAAAAATTGCAGCAAAAAAAAATGTAAAAACTATTATTCCAGCTATCTTCTCGAAGCCCCCCCCCCCCGGTGTCATGGACTTTCTTTATCGTCACCTCTCCCCTGTCTATGCTGTTCATGCCCCTCTACACGCCAACCAGCAGGCACCTCCGTGTGAATTATCTGTAAGATTCTTCCAAGCCGGGCACGTGCCAGCTGGAACGAGGTGCCGCTCTGCCAAGGGGGGGAAGATGGATGAATACAAGTTGCTATTATTAAGTGATAACCCCCTGAGATCCGTGTTTAGTGAGCGACAAGGACGCGAAGTGCTATGGTTACAGGGAGGCTTTCTGACGGGCTTCTGGATGATACAAACTGTCCCTGGCAGCGAGGAGCCTGGTGGTTATCAGATCCCACAGATAAACATGGACATGGCTCCTTACCCAGAATTCCCTGGGGTTGGGGCATGGTGACTGTGATTGAGCAACAACAACAACAACAAAAAACTTGATTTATCTCACGTTTACACATTGAAAATCTACCAATAGCTGAACTCTGAAATAAGCTTATTTTGTCTAAATACATTCATCAGGTGTCTTCTTCTTGAATCTCGGTGATCTTTGTGTATTTCTTCTAGATCTGTGCAGTAATCCAATGTGAGACCTCCTGTAATAAAGACCGCTCACTGCTGCTCTCTCTCCTTGCGCAGGGTGACTGGTCTTGTCTCCACCCCCCTCCTGTAGTTTTCTGTAGGCAGCCTGTAGTGGGCAGAGTTTTCTGGGCCCCTCCCATAGCTCTGCTCTCTCTCCTTGTGCAGGGGGGCTGGTCTTGTCTCCGCCCCCTCCTGTAGTTTTCTACAGGCAGCCTGTAGTGGGAGGGGTTTGCTGGGCCCCTCCCACAGCTCTGCTCTCTCTCCTTGTGCAGGGGGGCTGGTCTTGTCTCTGCCCCCTCCTGTAGTTTTCTACAGACAGCCTGTAGTGGGAGGGGTTTGCTGGGCCCCTCCTATAGCTCTGCTCTCTCTTCTTGTGCAGGAGGGGCTGGTCTTGTCTCCTCCCCCTCCTGTAGTTTTCTATAAGCAGCCTGTAGTGGGTGGAGTTTGCTGGGCCCCTCCCACAGCTTTGCTCTCTCAACTTGCGCAGGGTGACTGGTCTTGTCTCCGCCCCTCCTGTAATTTTCTGTAGGCATCCTGTAGTGGGAGGGGTTTGCTGGGCCCCTCCCACAGCTCTGCTCTCTCTCCTTGTGCAGGGGGGCTGGTCTTGTCTCCTCCCCCTCCTGTAGTTTTCTGCAGGCAGCCTGTAGTGGGTGGAGTTTGCTGGGCCCCTCCCACAGCTCTGCTCTCTCAACTTGCGCAGTGTGGCTGGTCTTGTCTCCGCCCCCTCCTGTAGTTTCCTGCAGGAAACCTGTAGTGGGCGGAGTTTGCTGGGCCTCTCCCACAGCTCTGCTCTCCCTCCTTATGCAGGGGTACTGGTCTTGTTTCCTCCCCCTTCTTTAGTTTTCTGTAGACAACCTGTAGTGGGTGGAGCCTGCTGGGCCCCTCCCACAGTCCTGGTCTCAATCCTTGTGAAAGGTGACTGGTCTTGCGATTTCTTCAGGCTGCTCTGGACTCTGTAGGCTGCAGGTTTGATTGCTTCACCCTGTTTTTTGGAGGTTTCCGGAATATGGTGGGTGGGAGAATCAGATAAGCAGCTTGAAAATTGATGTGGTTCCAGCCAATCCCTGTGGCAGGGTGTCCAGAAGGTGGCTGGGAGAGTGCATAAATAGTTTGGAACCAGGAGGAGAGGTTGCCAGCCAGAAGGGCTGCTGCTCTTCTAGGCAGCCCAGCTGAAGATTCTGCTTGTACTCAACAAAGTTCTAATTGTGCAAGGCTGGGGGGGCTATTCTACTACATTTCTCTGAAGCTACCAGAGGGGTTTCACCGGGGATCTGAAAGATTCACTGAGTAAATTGTCTGCCTGAGGCCCCTTTCACACTTATACGACTTGTCCCACGATTTTGTACTGCAAAATCGTATGACAAGTCATTCTCCATGATTTTCAATGACTACTATTCATATTGGCACGACTTTAAGTCGTGCCGACTTCAAAGTAGTCCCTACACTACTTTGGTCCAACTTCCATACGATTTCTACTCCATAGACCTCAATGCTAAACCCTCAAGTAGCATGCAAATCGTACCTGAATAATATAGACACGATTTCAGCACTACTTTGGTCCAACTTCCATACGATTTGTACTCCATAGACCTCAATGTTAAACCCTTAAGTAGCATGCAAATCGTACCTGAATAATTCAGCACTACTTTGTAAGCACAAGCTGAGAATGGTTAATGCCAAAGTTGTGGCAAAGTCGTACAAAGTAGTACTGCTTCCAAATCGTGGCAAAATCGCAGCAAAATCGTGGTAAAATCACGGCAAAATAGCAGCCCCGAAATCGCGGTAAAATCGCGCCACTTTGAAGTTGTATAAGTGTGAAAGGGGCCTGAGTCTGGAAAGAGGCATCCATGTACCAAGGGACACTGTGAGTACATAACTGAGTGAAGGATCCTAGTGACTGTTGCTGCTGTAAACCCTTGGGCGTACTAATACTAAGGCTTGCTGGCCTGGGGCATTGCTTATGGTTTCCCAGTGCTGTCCATTCCCCGATCTACTGCTTATAGGACTGTCCTAGGAAGTAGCTGCAAAGAGAAGAGTGTCCTCTCATTATTGTTCAGTGTTTGGCAAATCCAACAGCTTCCCTAAGCCCCATCCAAGTTTGTCAACAATAAACTTTAAAAAAGTAACCCCTAGATTGTTTACTGAGCCAGAAGAATGAATGTTGCTGTTTTCCTGGCTGCCGCTACACTGGTAGGAGAAGAACCTGGGACATATCAGCGGCCCTTAAGGGGTGGGCGCTACAATCATAGAAATATTTTGGATACATTTTCTGAAGAAGCTGACAAAGCCAATGAACGTTGTGTTGCATTTGAACCTTGGGGAAGAGCCCTAAGACCATATTCACTCAGGTGGATACAAATTAGGTTGCAGGCTCCTCTCATGTCAAGTTTGGAGATGACGTGAGCACTTTAGATGTGGTTCTTTGATCGGTGGTAAAGGGAATGGTTATTTTGTTGAGGCCTCTGTAATCTATGCAGGGATGACCCAACTTTCTACTAAACGAAGAAGAACCCTGTGCCCAAAGAGGAAGCAGACGTTTCTGGGATTTTCCCTAATGTAATCCCTCATAGTTTGGTTTTCAAGCTTGGATAGAGGGTAGACAAAGCCTTTGTGCATAGAAGTATCTGGTATGAGATCAGTAGGACAGTGATAAGACCTGTGAGGCAGTAAAAGAGTAGCGGCTTCTTCACTGAAGACATCTGTACAATCTGAATCCCAGACAGGGAGAGTAGTGGAGCTTACAGAAAAGACAAGGGTGTCAAGGCCGGATGTAGCCTATCTGACCTGGGGGGGTGCCATAGCCTCCCCAGCATCCCCCCCCATCCTGGATCCAGCCCTGAAGGGTGTGTTGCAACAGACAAGTTCAAATACAGAACTCGGAGCATGAGGAAATTTCTCCAAGTCCCAGGCAATTTGAGAGTTGGGATACTGCAGCCACAAGTAGCCCAGGATCAAGGCGTAGGTAGGATACAAAATGGTACCGAAAAAAATCTTTTCTTGATGAATGGCCCCAATTCTTAGGGTGAGGACTCGGAATCCTTTGCATGACAACAAGGAGTTGTTAATAGCAACTAAAGAGAATTGAACCTGCACAGGAAGGAGAGGGATCAGAAGAAGCTGAGACAAGGCTAGATCTATAAAGTTACCGGCAGCACCAGAATCCAAGAAGGCAGATATCTGAAGCTGGCTAGACTGGAAGAAAACTGCGGCTGGGGCAGAATGTTGGTGTAGGACACATCAAGATTTGGCCACTAGGACTATGAATTGTAACAAAACAAAATGCACATGTCTACACAGCAGCTTGACAAGTTATGGGGTCTTTGATGTGACAATAAAAAGTTGAATGGTTACGAAGCTGGGGACCCATTTTAGGTATCCTGCTTTGACTTGCTTGGATGTAGGTGGTTCTCCCAGGAGCTATTGTCGGAAAAAGTAAGAACGTGTGAGTTTGGTAACATCTTCGAGCCGATGAGGCTTGGTTGAGGACATGGGCAATTCTAGTTATGAATTGTGGCTTAAAAGACACCCAGAGAGGTAATTAGAAGGACTTATGCCGCGTACACACGACCGGTTCTGCCGTCGGAATAAACTCTGAAGGTTTCTCCGACGGAACTCCGAAGGAATTCCATTCAAGCGGTCTTGCCTACAACATGGTCAAACCAAAGTCCGGCCAAAGTCCGACCGTCCAGAACATGGTGACGTACAACACGTACGACGGGACTAGAAAAAAGAAGTTCAATAGCCAGTAGCCAATAGCTTCCATCTCGTACTTGCTTCAGAGCATGCGTCGTTTTTGGTCCGTCGGAACAGCATACAGACGGTTTTACCAATAGGAATTGATTCCGTTGGAAATATTTAGAACATGTTCCATTTCTAGGTCCGTCAGAATTTTCTAAAAAAAAAGTCAGATGAGGCCTACACACGATCGGAATAGACGATGAAAAGCTTCCGTCTGACTTTTTCTGTCGGACATTCCGCTCATGTGTACGCGGCTTAAGAATCAGGTCCTTTCATCAAGTATTGTTTTTTCTCATATAGATTTTTATATTAAAAAAATATATATATATTTCCATTTTATTTCCTAATCTAACAACTTTTCATCATTTTTTACAACTCTTTCATGTCAAACCTTTATACGTTGTAACATCAGCAGACAAAACTCAGACGAATCGGGTTAAATGAAAGGCCTTTAATGATGGGTCTTCACAGAGGACAATATTTCAGCGCAGCGGGAGGAGACGGCGACCTGAAGGGGATTATTCCCACTTATTTATAGATTGGAGAACAGCTGTACTGAGCACTCTGCAAATTCACTGCTGTGTGTTGTGATGAATACGAGAGGAGAAAATTATATCAATAAAACTTATATTCCACCATCACATGCCATGGAGTAGGTCAGGTAAGGTGAAGGCTCTGTGCCTCCATACTAATTGTTGGTTATCACCCAGTGCCAAGAGGTGGGATAGCAAGGTTAGACAACTGTCACCCAGTATCTCAGAACCTCAAACTCTCCAACTACCTAAACTCTTTACACTTGTCATACAAGTACAGAAATGGCTGCTAACAACTCAGCACAGGGATGGTAGGAACCCTTAATAATTGGCACAGTAGGTGTGCAACCTGAAAACCCAGCACAGGGATGGTGGGAACTCTTCATAATGGGCACAGCGGGTGTACAGACCCAGGAACTCAGCACAGGGATGGTGGGAACTCCTCATAATGGGCACAGCGGGTGTACAGACCCAGGAACTCAGCACAGGGATGGTGGGAACTCCTCATAATGGGCACAGCGGGTGTACAGACCCAGGAACTCAGCACAGGGATGGTGGGAACTCCTCATAATGGGCACAGCGGGTGTACAGACCCGGGAACTCAGCACAGGGATGGTGGGAACCCCTCATAAGGGGCTCAGCAGGTGTACAGACCCGGGAACTCAGCACAGGGATGGTGGGAAACTGCCATTATGCTCCTTGACAGTGAGGTGTGAGGTTGATGGTTCCTTAGCTCCTGTGCTTCCAGAGACCAGGGGCTAGAGTTGCTTCTCTGCCCCAGGAGAAATGCTGGATCCTGGGGAGGACCCTGGTGGGGGCCCCCTGGATAGGCCTGTGACAAGGCCGCAGCCTGTGGAAGATACTTGGAGAGATGAGTCCCTGTCTGCCTTTAGACAGAGGATTGTCGGTAAGCTAAAACGGATTGAGAAAGAAGAGGAGAAATTGTTAGTTTTGATGGCTGAATTTAGGAAGAAAAAACAGATTTGTGCCAAAGTATACAGTGAAAAGAGACCGGCTCTAAAATCTGAGTTGATGGACTTGGAGCAAGCTGTGAGGAAGCAGAAGGAACTGGTGAGCTCTCTGAAGGAGAATAGCAAAATTTTTAAAGAAAAATATAGAAATGAGGAACGATTCAGCCGAATGAGGAGAGGAGCCGCTTCCTGGTACAGGTACCGACAGAGTCAGCAGAGAGTGGGAAAGTGGGCCTGGAGGATGAGCCCAGCTGTTCAACACCTCAGGCATCTGCTGAGCCCTCAATGACAGAGGCCTCGGTCCCCCTCCCTCTGCAGAAGCAATATGGAACATCTGAGCAGGAGGTCTAGGGAAGTACTAGCATGCTGGAGTTTATTACTAAGCTGGAATCCCCTTTGGGTGTGGATTCCTCAGATGATGATGGGGAGATGGACACCGTTCCTCGCCCTGTGAAAGAGAGACCTGTGGAGAGAGCAAGATTCACCATTAAGGCTACTTTCACACTGGGGTGGGCGGGCGCCGGCGGAAAGGCTTTACCGTTTAAGCGGCGCTATTCGGCCAATAGCGGGCGGTTTTAGACCCCGCTAGCGGCCGAAAAAGGATTAAAACCCCCGGCAAACCGCCACTGCAGCGACCCTATTGTTTTCAATGGGCAGGGGCGCTTTAGGACTGGTGTATACACCGCTCCTACAGCGCTGCAAAGATGCAGCTTGCAGGACTTTTTTGACCGTCCTGCAAGCGCACCGCTCCAGTGGGCTTTCACACTGGAGACACAGGAGAGGCTCTTTACAGGCGCTATGCAGGCGCTATCTTTAGCGCTGTAGCGCCTGTAAAGTGACTCAGTGTGAAAGTAGCCTAAGTCTGCAACAACTGGGGGGAAGTCTCATCCCACCATCAGCCATGACAACGCACAGCAAGGTAACAGCACAGCAAGCAGGTACAGTGTTTGTGCAGGATGGTGATGTGGACTTTATTAATGACAATGGGCTTGCTGAGGGTTGTAGTGCTACGGGCAGTCAGCCCAGATCCATAAACAATGTACAGCATGCAATGCTGTCTGAATTACCGGCTGAAAACAAAGCTTCAGATAGAACTGGTCAGAGTAACTGTCAGCTTCTGGGGGAAGAGTCTGCAGAGAGGAGCTCCATGGACAATACAGTGACTTTGCCTGAACCAGACACAGTGGCTATTCCTGAGAATGGTGGAGGAGATGCTGGGACCAGTAGTGCTACAACTCTTCGGGAGACTGCAGTAGCCAAGACTATGCTTGAACCCAGGAAAGAAGCTGAGTGTTCAGAGCAGTGGGAGAGGACGGGTCTAACCTCTGTTAATCCAAAGACTGCTATCCCAGCTGAATCAGACTCTCTGTCAGCCGGTTTGATTCTGTCTAAGGACAAGACAGCAATTGGTCTGTCGTGATCCTGTGTTGCTGCTACAGAATCTGGGAAGGGGGAGCAAGCAGAGAAGGAGCATGGAAATATTTTATCTTTCTTCCTGTTTAAAAGGAGGAATGTTGTGCAGCTCCGATGGGAAGGTAGAGGACTTCCTTCGCATAGGAGGGCAGTGGTGGACACGATTCTGGAGATGGGGTTCAGGCCCACAGATATCTTCGCCCTGATCAGTCCAGCAGGTTCCTATGAATATGATTTGTTCTTTATCCATCCAGAGTCTTTGGACATATTTTGGGAGGAATATGAGCATGTGTGTAGGGGCCTGCTAGACTGGAGAGGGCTTATCCCCAAGCTTGTATCACGCCAGCCACTCATTAAAATGGTGACAGTTCTTGTCCGCAATGAGTCTATACCACAAGGGGATTTATCTGTATGGTTGAGGAGGTATGGAGACGTCCTGAGCCCCCTAAAGAAGATTGTGGATACTCAGGGAATATGGACAGGGGGTGGTCTGTGCAGTTAAAATTAAAAGTAAATGATAATGTTGTCCAGCATCTGCCATCCTCAGCTTTCCTGGGGAGGGACAGGCTGACCATCTTCTACCCGGGCCAGCCAAAGCTATGCAACAAGTGTGGGGATAAAGGGCATCTTGCATCCTCCTGTCCGGTGATAAAGTGCTCTCTGTGTCAGGGTGTAGGACATTTGGCAAAGGATTGTAACATCATAAGGTGCAATCTGTGCAATGCGGTGGGACATCCTTACAGTCAGTGTCCTGAGGCAATGCACAACAAGCCTGAGCTCATGAGAGAGTTCTTCCACCTGGACATGGAGGATGCTCAGAGCTCAGCAGCTGGAGTGCCTGTGAGTCCATCTGAGTCTGTGCCAATACCCAATATGTCTGTGTCTTCCCAGTCTGTGGTGCCCCAGTCTGTGCCAATACCCAGTATGTCTGTGTCTTCCCAGTCTGTGGTGGCCCAGTCTGTGCATGTGCCTAGTGTGCCGGTGTCTTCCCAGTCTGTGTGTTTGCATAGTGTGCCCGTGTCTTCCCAGTCTGCATGTAAGGTATCAGTTGCAGAGAATGTGTCCAATCCTTCTGTGTCTATGTCTTCCAAAATTGCAGAGGCAGCAAGAGGTGCTGGGGCAGGTGCGTCAAGTGCGGTGCCAGTCACCCCCCCCACGCTGCAGGGTTCCTATTGAGGATCGTGAGATGCAGAGGAGTGCCGAAAATGGTGAAGAGGCTGGCCTGGTGGTAGATAAGGGAAGGGAGAGTAGGGGGAGGGTAGGAGTGGGGAAGCTGTTGATTCTGGTTTGTCTAAGGATGATATGGAGTGGTTGGAGGATAGAAGGAGGAAGGGCAAAAGAAGCAAAAAAGGTTACCTTAAATCCTAAGGTTTTGCCTTTGGCAAATAAGTTTGGGGTCTTGTCAGATAATGAGGATGAGTGGGACTCATTGAGTTCTGCATCCTCTATGGATGATGAGTGCCAGGGTGCAATGAAGCATGCTGGTTCTCCAGGGAGAGGGAGTAGTCAGGCTAAGAAACGGCTGCCTCAACTACCCTAATGGCAGTTCCCACTCCGTTAAAAGTGGCAACCATTAATGTTGCCAGTTTAAGATCAGTACGTGCTCGTCATATGGCCTTATTTTTGCTCAGCGAGTTTGATGCTGACATTTTGTTTTTGCAAGAGACCCATCTGAGTAGTCTGGCCGATATACATCTGGCAAAGAAGAAGTCCCTCATTTTGGTCTCTTGCGGCCGAGCCTTACAGCGTTTTGCGGTCCTTTTTTCTGGTATGGTAATGTGCCGGCGGGTGATTGAGGTAGAGATAGGGAGATGCATGGTTTTGGACATCTCTGAGAGAGGGCAGGACCTGTGCCCGATTAACATCTATGGTCCCCAGACGAAATGTTACAGGAAATGCCTTTTTACAAAGATTAAGCCTTTTCTTTTTATGGCCCAGCAGGTTATCTTTGGAGGTGATTTCAACACCATTACTAGGTCTAAAGACAGGAGAGGTTTCAGAGATAAGCTGGGCTATGACACCCTTTTTCTTAATGCGATAGTTAGGGAAGCAGGTCTGGTAGATGCGCACATTAAGCGCTGCCCAGATAGCATGGGGTTCACTTTTCAGCGAGGTAGTAGTCAGAGTAGGATAGATAGGTTTTGTCTCTGAGACTGCGGAGGCGCAGGAGGTGGTCTCAGTGATAAGGCAGTATACAGAGGCATCAGGTTCAAAGGTCAACCAGGACAAGTGTGAAGCTTTCTGGATGGGTGTGGAAGGTGAGAGCTTTGTTCTCCCGGATGACTTTGCGGAGCCTCAACAAAAAAATTTGAGTTCTAGGCATTGAATTTGGCCCAGGTGACTATGGTCATGCAAATTGGGTGAACAGGCTGGAGAAAGGTTGATCTGATCAAGATTTACCTGATTCCAGTTTTTCTGCATGTCAGTTTTGTTTGCATTTTGCCAGTTTCTCTCTATACCAGGATCTATAGTTGTTTCTTCCAGCTGTTATGGGGGAACAAAATAAACCTTGTCAAGAGGAATGTGACTTACCTTCCTAGGTGGGAGGGTGGTCTAGGGATATTCAACCCTGTAGTCTTTTTCTCTCTGATGTTTGTGAAGTACAAGCTTGGCAACATGTTGGAAGAGAGACCGCCTGGGTGGGTTAGTATTTTCCAGTCCTGGTTTAGGCCCTTTCTGCGAGACTGGGAAAATGGTGGGCCAGAGAAAAGCCTGAGGGTCAAGCATGATAAGCTCCCGGCTTATGTTGCCCTGTGTTTGAAAATGCAGTGGCAAGTAACAGCAGGAGAAGTCAGATCTCTTCCAAGGAAACTTCTTGAGAAGTGGATCATGAGCTCTGGCCTTGAGGGATTGCCCAAGCCTGGTTTTGGGGGAGGGTTTACGATTGATTAATTTGGAGAGAATCCCAATGAAGTTTAGGGATCAGGCTTGGCTTGCCTTTCATGGAAAACTATATGTGAAGGGCAACTTGAAGTTTCTTTCCATGAGTGATCGGGGCTGCCCGAGAGTGAAGTGTGGAGGAGTGGTGGAGTCCATGGATCACTTTCTACTTCAATGCCCTTTTAATATAGAGGTGTACAAGAGGGTGGGGAGGGCTCTGAGTATACCCTTCCTCCCCCATATGAGTTATGCAGAGTGGGTGTATGGGGCATTCCAGACTCGTCGGGATTATGATTTGGACACACTTTTTTTAGTTAGTCTAGTAGTCCGTTATTTCACGTGGAGTGCACGGTGTCAGGTATCCTTGCGGAGTAAAATCCTCCCTGTGGAAGTGGTGGTGCAGGACATTCTGGGTGAGGTTGGGAAGATTCAGGGTCTTGAGAAAGGCAGGTGGCAGCAGGAGGCCTGGATAAGGGCGTGGAGGAATATCAGGACTCTGTAGCTGCTGCCTGTTGATTTTGGGGTGGGCGGCTTTTCTTTGTATTCTTGTTTCACTCCCCTAGATTTTCAAGATCAAATATATTTTTGATAAAAGGCTACATGCATGGTGACGGTGATGTTCTTTAGTCTGGCTCTCCCGTAGGGATTGTGTTGTGCGCAATTTGGTTTGCACCATTTATTATGTTCTTGTTTTGTATAATCGTATTCAATTATTTTGTAAATATTTTTTATTTATTTATTATGGTTTTATTGTTTCTAAGTTGTTATTTGTAAGATTTTTCAATAAACAAAATTAACCCCTCATAATGGGCACAGCAGGTGTACAGACCCGGGAACTCAGCACAAGGATGATGGGAACCCCTCATAATGGGCACAGCAGGTGTACAGACCCGGGAACTCAGCACAGGGATGGTGGGAACTCCTCATAATGGGCACAGCAGGTGTACAGACCCAGGAACTCAGCACAGGGATGGTGGGAACTCCTCATAATGGGCACAGCAGGTGTACAGACCCGGTAACTCAGCACAGGGATGGTGGGAACTCCTCATAATGGGCACAGCGAGTGTACAGACCCGGGAACTCAGCACAGGGATGGTGGGAACTCCTCATAATGGGCACAGCAGGTGTACAGACCCGGGAACTCAGCACAGGGATGGTGGGAACCCCTAATAATGGGCACAGCGGGTGTACAGACCCGGGAACTCAGCAGAGGAATGATGGGAACCCCTCATGATGGGCACAACGGGTGTACAGACCAGGGAACTCAGCACAGGGATGGTGGGAACTCCTCATAATGGGCACAGCAGGTGTACAGACCTGGGAACTCAGCACAGGGATGGTGAGAACCCCTCATAATGGGCACAGCGGGTGTACAGACCCGGGAACTCAGCACAGGGATGGTGGGAACCCCTCATAATGGGCACAGCAGGTGTACAGACCCGGGTGATGGAAGAGTCTGTCAAGCCTACAACAAACACTAAATATCAACTTTTAAAACACGGCTTTTCCTCCTTTCTTCACTTTTAGCATGGTTGTTATCATAATGACAGGTTCACTTTGAAGGACCGCTCTGCTCTGACATCCAGTCGTTTGATCTCGTTGGGTGGGAAGCCAGGGGGGGGTGCAGTGAAAGCTCGGAATCCTTATAGCGATTGATACAACGTTTGCTCCATTGTTACATTTATTATATCCAGATGATCTTGGCACCTACAATGAGATCGGGGAGGGGGGGGCTTTACCTTACATGTGACCTTGGATGTCTGCGACGACTATTAGCATAACAAAACGCACTCAGGGCGGCGTCGTGTTTCAGGTAATTACCTCCTAATCAGCGGAGGGGAAGAACGCCGCGGCCTCTGGCGATCCACAGCGGCACGTATTTATGCAAATTTGTAACAATGAAATTGTAGCCGATAATTGTTTTGCACCGCGGGGCCCGGCTGCCTCCGTCAATTCCGCCTGATGTGCGGCGCGAGCTGGGAGAATGCGTTAGGATGCGTCGCTTCCCTTCCAGGATGAATAGGATTGGAATGCGTGGGGCTGATTGCAGGAAACAATATACGATATTCCCTGCCGAGCGAATGTTTCCACGCTCAGGTCCTCACCATCTGTGCCGGCGATGTCAGAAAACAGAAGTTGGAAAATGTCGGCTGGTTGGAAAAACCTCATTATCGGGGACCAATCAGAGGTCACAATGGAGTCCAGAGAATGCAACGGATCGCTCACTTCTGCAACTTTGTAATGTAAATGATAATTACAACCCACACCCACTTCAATCATCCTGACACCATAACAACCATGGTGCCGGGATGAAGGAAGCGTTAACACCAGGTGTTTGAAGTATCTTTATCTGCTGATTGTTAAAATTTCTAGAATACACATATTTCCATTGTTGTGTAGGATCTGGGGCTGCTGTCCCTCCATCCCTCTCACCCTCTTTCCCTCTCCATCCCTCATTAATCTCAGACCCTAACCACAACCCCTTTGAGCCACGCCCATTTAAGACACGCCCACTATTTCACGTACACCACGCCAATCTTTCGGCGCGTCGCGCTTTTCCCCTTTGTCACGCCCACAAATGCATGTCCCGCCCCCTAATTAAAACAAGACTCCGCCCACAGCCAAAAAATTGTCCCTAAAAATTTTTTTTCAATGTTGGCAACTATGTCCTTGGCAGCCTGAATTTGCATGGAAATTCCCACATGTGATGCTTAACTACCATGATTGAAAGAACTGAAATCTAAATAATGAAAGGGGAGTTCTGTACACCTGGTGTGCCCAATATGAGGGGTTCCCACCATCCCTGTGCTGAGTTCCCGGGTCTGTACACCCGCTGTGCCCAATATGAGGGGTTCCCACCATCCCTGTGCTGAGTTCCCGGGTCTGTACACCCGCTGTGCCCAATATGAGGGGTTCCCACCATCCCTGTGCTGAGTTCCCGGGTCTGTACACCCACTGTGCCCATTATGAAGGGTTCCCACCATCCCTGTGCTGAGTTCCCGGGTCTGTAGACCCGCTGTGCCCATTATGAGGGGTTCCCACCATCCCTGTGCTGAGTTCCCGGGTCTGTAGACCCGCTGTGCCCATTATGAGGGGTTCCCACCATCCCTGTGCTGAGTTCCCGGGTCTGTACACCCGCTGTGCCCATTATGAGGGGTTCCCACCATCCCTGTGCTGGGTTCCTGGGTCTGTACACCTGCTGTGCCCATTATCAGGGGTTCCCACCATCCCTGTGCTGAGTTCCTGGGTCCGTACACCTGCTGTGCCCATTATGAGGGGTTCCCACCATCCCTGTGTTGAGTTCCCAGGTCTGTACACCTGCTGTGCCCATTATGAGGGGTTCCCACCATCCCTGTGCTGAGTTCCCGGGTCTGTAGACCCGCTGTGCCCATTATGAGGGGTTCCCACCATCCCTGTGCTGAGTTCCCGGGTCTGTACACCCGCTGTGCCCATTATGAGGGGTTCCCACCATCCCTGTGCTGGGTTCCTGGGTCTGTACACCTGCTGTGCCCATTATCAGGGGTTCCCACCATCCCTGTGCTGAGTTCCCGGGTCTGTACACCTGCTGTGCCCATTATGAGGGGTTCCCACCATCCCTGTGTTGAGTTCCCAGGTCTGTACACCTGCTGTGCCCATTATGAGGGGTTCCCACCATCCCTGTGCTGAGTTCCCGGGTCTGTACACCCGCTGTGCCCATTATGAGGGGTTCCCACCATCCCTGTGCTGGGTTCCTGGGTCTGTACACCTGCTGTGCCCATTATCAGGGGTTCCCACCATCCCTGTGCTGAGTTCCCGGGTCTGTACACCTGCTGTGCCCATTATGAGGGGTTCCCACCATCCCTGTGTTGAGTTCCCAGGTCTGTACACCTGCTGTGCCCATTATGAGGGGTTCCCACCATCCCTGTGCTGAGTTCCCGGGTCTGTACACCCGCTGTGCCCATTATGAGGGGTTCCCACCATCCCTGTGCTGGGTTCCTGGGTCTGTACACCTGCTGTGCCCATTATCAGGGGTTCCCACCATCCCTGTGCTGAGTTCCCGGGTCTGTACACCTGCTGTGCCCATTATGAGGGGTTCCCACCATCCCTGTGCTGAGTTCTCGGGTCTGAATAATAAAACAAAAATTTTAATAGAATAGAATCAGTTATTTTTCACAATCAATTTGGATCGCTTTGGTATTTTCGATTCTAATTCTAATACTTCAAATCCATTGGAAAAATTGTAATCTAGTGTCAAATGGAATTTTGTTACGAATGGAATAAAACTAAATGAGTAACTTAATGAATCGAAAATGATTTTTTCATTCTGCATGTCTCGTTAATGCAATTCATTGTTATTCTGGCCATTGAAATAAATGAACGCTCGAGCGATAAATGTGCCTAGAGCTTAGGCGCGTTCCGATGTGTTTAGGCGCGTTAATCGTTTTTTCTGTTGCTCCAGGACGCACTTGCTTAGGGGGATTTTTTCCCCCACCTAAACGCCTATGTGAGCATGGACATATAGATCGGCATGCCAGGCCATTTAGAGGCAGGAAAAGAAAAAAAACGACAAACGCCATGAGGAACAGCAGAGAACCGTCCAGCGTGCACGAGGCCTAATAGAGCAAATCTGCTAAAACACGAGCGTCAGGAAGACATTCCACGATTGGCTCATTGAAGCGTTCATGAAAACACACCGGAGCGTCCCTCGCGATGGCCGTCCGGGAGATTAGCGTGAGTTCTGACACCTCGGCTATTTCCGGAACGCAGCGTTTTTCTTTCCAGAGCCTCTCCTCCCTCGCTCCTTCATCTGGCGCGGCCTCGCCCCCATTAAGCGCGCGTTTATGCTTCTCTCGGGACTGTGACTTCACCGTCCTGGCAAACCGGAGGAAACTCGCAAAACTGGGATGTCTGAGGATCGATTGTGTGCGAGGAGGTGTCTGAGCGGTGGGTGTGGAATGTGTCCCTCCACCGCGGGATCCTCTGAGGGAGCGCCGTTCCCAAAAAAAAAAAAACCGTCATCGGTAGCCAGTAATCCCAGGCCCCTCCAATCCCTCTTCACCTTCACGTCTCTGCAGAAAAAAAGAAATCTTCAAGTTATTAAACCGTCTATGGAGGGTAGAAAATGTTGCAGAGTGCAGTGTGCTACATCTTCTGTTTGGTGTTTGCAGCATTTGCAGGTTCTGGTCATTCTGTTTCCGTCTAAATGGGGGGGGCTGCATTGCCTGGCAGGGTCTCCTTGGAGGTCAATCGTAGCCCCCCCCCCGACATGCACACACCCGGCCTTTATCATTATGTTCTGCTCGGGCGCTCTGCACATTGTGGCCAACCTCCTTATCAGTATGTGCCTGCTCCATTGTTCCTGGGTGTGCCCATCATGTTCATTGTGGTCACTGCGCAATGAATTGTGGAAAATGCAGCAGTCCCTGTGCATCAGATCACTTGCACAGTTCATACACCCTGATGGGAAGTTTGGGTGCTGTGCTTAGGGCATGAATGCACATTGTGGATTGGGTTCTTATTGTGTGCCTGCTCTGTTGTGTATAGGTGCCTTGCTTAGAGTGTGCATGCGCATTGTGTTTGGGATCCTTATCACATGGCTGCTCGAGTGCAATGCTTAGGGCATGCATGCCTATTGTGGCTGGGACCTTATTATATGCCTGCTCAGGTACCATGTTCAGGACGCACATGTGCATTGTGTCTGGAGACATAGAGTTCCATGCTTAGGACGCAAATGTGCATTGTGGCTGGGGACCTTATCATGTGCTCAGGACAGGGTGCAGAGGTGATGACTTAGGTCAGGCAGCATTGGTGATCAGGACGGGATGCAGAGGTGATGACTCGGGGCAGACAGCATTGGTGATCAGGACGGGATGCAGAGGTGAAGGCTCAGGTCAGGCAGCATTGGTGATCAGGACGGGATGCAGAGATGATAGCTCAGGTCAGGCACCATTGGTGATCAGGACGGGATGCAGAGATGATAGCTCAGGTCAGGCAGCATTGGTAATCAGGACGGGATGCAGAGGTGATAGCTCAGGTCAGGCAGCATTGGTGATCAGGACGGGATGCAGAGGTGAAGGCTCAGGGCAGGCAGCATTGGTGATCAGGACGAGGTGCAGAGGTGATAGCTCAGGTCAGGCAGCATTGGTGATCAGGACTGGATGCAGAGGTGATAGCTCAGGTCAGGCAGCATTGGTGATCAGGACGGGATGCAGAGGTGATAGCTCAGGTCAGGCAGCATTGGTGATCAGGAAAGGATGCAGAGATGATAGCTCAGGTCAGGCAGCATTGGTGATCAGGACGGGATGCAGAGGTGATAGCTCAGGTCAGGCAGCATTGGTGATCAGGGCGGGATGCAGAGATGATAGCTCAGGTCAGGCAGCATTGGTGATCAGGACGGATGCAGAGGTGATATTTCAGGTTAGGCAGCATTGGTAATCAGGACGGGATGCAGAGGTGATAGCTCGGGGCAGGCTGCATTGGTGATCAGGACGGGATGCAGAGGTGATGGCTCAGGGCAGGCTGCATTGGTGATCAGGATGAGATGCAGAGGTGATGGCTCAGGGCAGGCTGCATTGGTGATCAGGACGGGATGCAGAGGTGATGGCTCAGGGCAGGCTGCATTGGTGATCAGGACAGGATGCAGAGGTGATAGCTCAGGTCAGGCTGCATTGGTGATCAGGACAGGATGCAGAGGTGATGACTCGGGGCAGACAGCATTGGTGATCAGGACGGGATGCAGAGGTGAAGGCTCAGGTCAGGCAGCATTGGTGATCAGGACGGGATGCAGAGATGATAGCTCAGGTCAGGCAGCATTGGTAATCAGGACGGGATGCAGAGGTGATAGCTCAGGTCAGGCAGCATTGGTGATCAGGACGGGATGCAGAGGTGAAGGCTCAGGGCAGGCAGCATTGGTGATCAGGACGAGGTGCAGAGGTGATAGCTCAGGTCAGGCAGCATTGGTGATCAGGACTGGATGCAGAGGTGATAGCTCAGGTCAGGCAGCATTGGTGATCAGGACGGGATGCAGAGGTGAAGGCTCAGGTCAGGCAGCATTGGTGATCAGGAAAGGATGCAGAGATGATAGCTCAGGTCAGGCAGCATTGGTGATCAGGACGGGATGCAGAGGTGATAGCTCAGGTCAGGCAGCATTGGTGATCAGGGCGGGATGCAGAGATGATAGCTCAGGTCAGGCAGCATTGGTGATCAGGACGGATGCAGAGGTGATATTTCAGGTTAGGCAGCATTGGTAATCAGGACGGGATGCAGAGGTGATAGCTCGGGGCAGGCTGCATTGGTGATCAGGACGGGATGCAGAGGTGATGGCTCAGGGCAGGCTGCATTGGTGATCAGGATGGGATGCAGAGGTGATGGCTCAGGGCAGGCTGCATTGGTGATCAGGACGGGATGCAGAGGTGATGGCTCAGGGCAGGCTGCATTGGTGATCAGGACAGGATGCAGAGGTGATAGCTCAGGTCAGGCAGCATTGGTGATCAGGACGGGATGCAGAGGTGATGACTCGGGGCAGACAGCATTGGTGATCAGGACGGGATGCAGAGGTGAAGGCTCAGGTCAGGCAGCATTGGTGATCAGGACGGGATGCAGAGATGATAGCTCAGGTCAGGCAGCATTGGTAATCAGGACGGGATGCAGAGGTGATAGCTCAGGTCAGGCAGCATTGGTGATCAGGACGGGATGCAGAGGTGAAGGCTCAGGGCAGGCAGCATTGGTGATCAGGACGAGGTGCAGAGGTGATAGCTCAGGTCAGGCAGCATTGGTGATCAGGACTGGATGCAGAGGTGATAGCTCAGGTCAGGCAGCATTGGTGATCAGGACGGGATGCAGAGGTGATAGCTCAGGTCAGGCAGCATTGGTGATCAGGACAGGATGCAGAGATGATAGCTCAGGTCAGGCAGCATTGGTGATCAGGACGGGATGCAGAGGTGATAGCTCAGGTCAGGCAGCATTGGTGATCAGGACGGGATGCAGAGATGATAGCTCAGGTCAGGCAGCATTGGTGATCAGGACGGGATGCAGAGGTGATGGCTCAGGGCAGGCTGCATTGGTGATCAGGACGGGATGCAGAGGTGATGGCTCAGGGCAGGCTGCATTGGTGATCAGGACGGGATGCAGAGGTGATGGCTCAGGGCAGGCTGCATTGGTGATCAGGACAGGATGCAGAGGTGATAGCTCAGGTCAGGCAGCATTGGTGATCAGGACGGGATGCAGAGGTGATAGCTCAGGTCAGGCAGCATTGGTGATCAGGACGGGATGCAGAGATGATAGCTCAGGTCAGGCAGCATTGGTGATCAGGATGGATGCAGAGGTGATAGCTCAGGTCAGGCAGCATTGGTGATCAGGACAGGATGCAGAGATGATAGCTCAGGTCAGGCAGCATTGGTGATCAGGACGGGATGCAGAGGTGATAGCTCAGGTCAGGCAGCATTGGTGATCAGGACAGGATGCAGAGATGATAGCTCAGGTCAGGCAGCATTGGTGATCAGGACGGGATGCAGAGGTGATAGCTCAGGTCAGGCAGCATTGGTGATCAGGATGGGATGCAGAGGTGATGGCTCAGGGCAGGCTGCATTGGTGATCAGGACAGGATGCAGAGGTGATAGCTCAGGTCAGGCAGCATTGGTGATCAGGACAGGATGCAGAGGTGATAGCTCAGGTCAGGCAGCATTGGTGATCAGGACGGGATGCAGAGGTGATAGCTCAGGTCAGGCAGCATTGGTGATCAGGACGGGATGCAGAGATGATAGCTCAGGTCAGGCAGCATTGGTGATCAGGATGGATGCAGAGGTGATAGCTCAGGTCAGGCAGCATTGGTGATCAGGACAGGATGCAGAGATGATAGCTCAGGTCAGGCAGCATTGGTGATCAGGACGGGATGCAGAGGTGATAGCTCAGGTCAGGCAGCATTGGTGATCAGGATGGGATGCAGAGGTGATGGCTTGGGGCAGGCAGCATTGGTGATCAGGATGGGATGCAGAGGTGATGGCTCAGGGCAGGCTGCATTGGTGATCAGGACGGGATGCAGAGGTGATGGCTCAGGGCAGGCTGCATTGGTGATCAGGACAGGATGCAGAGGTGATAGCTCAGGTCAGGCAGCATTGGTGATCAGGACGGGATGCAGAGGTGATGACTCGGGGCAGACAGCATTGGTGATCAGGACGGGATGCAGAGGTGAAGGCTCAGGTCAGGCAGCATTGGTGATCAGGACGGGATGCAGAGATGATAGCTCAGGTCAGGCAGCATTGGTAATCAGGACGGGATGCAGAGGTGATAGCTCAGGTCAGGCAGCATTGGTGATCAGGACGGGATGCAGAGGTGAAGGCTCAGGGCAGGCAGCATTGGTGATCAGGACGAGGTGCAGAGGTGATAGCTCAGGTCAGGCAGCATTGGTGATCAGGACTGGATGCAGAGGTGATAGCTCAGGTCAGGCAGCATTGGTGATCAGGACGGGATGCAGAGGTGATAGCTCAGGTCAGGCAGCATTGGTGATCAGGACAGGATGCAGAGATGATAGCTCAGGTCAGGCAGCATTGGTGATCAGGACGGGATGCAGAGGTGATAGCTCAGGTCAGGCAGCATTGGTGATCAGGACGGGATGCAGAGATGATAGCTCAGGTCAGGCAGCATTGGTGATCAGGACGGGATGCAGAGGTGATGGCTCAGGGCAGGCTGCATTGGTGATCAGGACGGGATGCAGAGGTGATGGCTCAGGGCAGGCTGCATTGGTGATCAGGACGGGATGCAGAGGTGATGGCTCAGGGCAGGCTGCATTGGTGATCAGGACAGGATGCAGAGGTGATAGCTCAGGTCAGGCAGCATTGGTGATCAGGACGGGATGCAGAGGTGATAGCTCAGGTCAGGCAGCATTGGTGATCAGGACGGGATGCAGAGATGATAGCTCAGGTCAGGCAGCATTGGTGATCAGGATGGATGCAGAGGTGATAGCTCGGGGCAGCCTGCATTGGTGATCAGGACGGGATGCAGAGGTGATGGCTCGGGGCAGGCTGCATTGGTGATCAGGATGGGATGCAGAGGTGATGGCTTGGGGCAGGCAGCATTGGTGATCAGGATGGGATGCAGAGGTGATAGCTCGGGACAGGCAGCATTGGTGATCAGGACGGATGCAGAGGTGATATTTCAGGTCAGGCAGCATTGGTGATCAGGACAGGGTGCAGAGGTAATAGCTCTGGGCAGGCAGCATTAGTGATCAGGACAGGATGCAGAGGTAATAGCTCGGGGTAGGCAACATCCAGCACTGTGTTTCCTGAGTCTGAAACTTTCCTTGCCTACTTTAAACACAAATTTCCTTTTGTATATAAAAATAACTTTTTGTGAAATGTAATGATTTCGGAATGATGTGTCGGTGATGTGTGATATCGTCCAGCACCGAAACAATCACCTATTATATACAGCAGACGCAACCTCTGATGTCTAGAAGAGTTTTCAATAAAGAGGCGTTATAGAGAGGAAATGTAACTTTGGCAGCTGTGTGGATACATTGTATATTCTACAATTCAGATCATGTGATCAGCTCCCCGCACCTCCAGAGCCCCTACCATGAGATGATTGCAGGTGGTGCGAGACGACGCCCCTTCCCAGGTGGGGCTCAGTCCGAACACACGAAGCCAGCACTACCATAGGAAAAAATGATTTAGAACATGCACTGGATGAAAACTGTACAGCTCTGAGAATAAGCCAATCCTAGTTGTAGCACAATATAATTAGATATCTTCCCCTAATGGTGGGGGGTATGTAGGGGGGCAAAGATCTAATCATATTTAGCTACAAACTAAGACCAGGATTGGCTGATACTCTCCAAAACCCCATCGAAAAACATCCTTCCTTCAGTTTTCTGGTCTCTAGTGAATGGATAGGCTGCATTCTCAGTGATGTCATTGCTCTCTAGTGAATGGATAGGCTGCATTCTCAGTGATGTCACCGCATTCTAGCGAATGGATAGGCTGCATTTTCAGTGATGTCACCGCATTCTAGCGAATGGATAGGCTGCATTCTCAGTGATGTCACCGGTCTCTAGTGATTGGATAGGCTGCATTTTCAGTGATGTCACCGGTAGCGAATGGATAGGCTGCATTCTCAGTGATGTCACCGGTCTCTAGTAATTTGATAGGCTGCATTCTCAGTGATGTCACCGCTCTCTAGTGAATGGATAGGCTGCATTCTCAGTGATGTCACTGCTCTCTAGTGATTGGATAGGCTGCATTCTCAGTGATGTCACTGCTCTCTAGTGAATGGATAGGCTGCATTCTCAGTGATGTCACCGCTCTCTAGTGATTGGATAGGCTGCATTCTCAGTGATGTCACTGCTCTCTAGTGATTGGATAGGCTGCATTCTCAGTGATGTCACCGCTCTCTAGTGAATGGATAGGCTGCATTCTCAGTGATGTCACCGCTCTCTAGTGATTGGATAGGCTGCATTCTCAGTGATGTCACCGGTCTCTAGTGAATGGATAGGCTGCATTCTCAGTGATGTCACCGCTCTCTAGTGAATGGATAGGCTGCATTCTCAGTGATGTCACCGCTCTCTAGTGAATGGATAGGCTGCATTCTCAGTGATGTCACCGCTCTCTAGTGAATAGATAGGCTGCATTCTCAGTGATGTCACCGCTCTCTAGTGAATGGATAGGCTGCATTCTCAGTGATGTCACCGGTCTCTAGTAATTTGATAGGCTGCATTCTCAGTGATGTCACCGCTCTCTAGTGAATGGATAGGCTGCATTCTCAGTGATGTCACCGGTCTCTAGTGAATAGATAGGCTGCCTTCTCAGTGATGTCACTGGTCTCTAGTGATTGGATAGGCTGCATTCTCACTGATGTCACCGCTCTCTAGCGAATGGATAGGCTGCATTCTCAGTGATGTCACCACATTCTAGCGAATGGATAGGCTGCATTCTCAGTGATGTCACCGCTCTCTAGTGATTGGATAGGCTGCATTCTCAGTGATGTCACCGCTCTCTAGTGAATGGATAGGCTGCATTCTCAGTGATGTCACCGCTCTCTAGTGAATGGATAGGCTGCATTCTCAGTGATGTCATTGGTCTCTAGTGATTGGATAGGCTGCATTCTCAGTGATGTCACTGGTCTCGAGTGAATGGATAGGCTGCATTCTCAGTGATGTCACCGCTCTCTAGTGATTGGATAGGCTGCATTCTCAGTGATGTCACCGCTCTCTAGTGAATGGATAGGCTGCATTCTCAGTGATGTCACCGGTCTCTAGTAATTTGATAGGCTGCATTCTCAGTGATGTCACCGCTCTCTAGTGAATGGATAGGCTGCATTCTCAGTGATGTCATCGCTCTCTAGTTAATGGATAGGCTGCATTCTCAGTGATGTCACCGGTCTCTAGTGAATGGATAGGCTACATTCTCAGTGATGTCACCGCTCTCTAGTGATTGGATAGGCTGCATTCTCAGTGATGTCACCGCACTCTAGCGAATGGATAGGCTGCATTCTCAGTGATGTCACCACATTCTAGCGAATGGATAGGCTGCATTCTCAGTGATGTCACCGCTCTCTAGTGATTGGATAGGCTGCATTCTCAGTGATGTCACCGCTCTCTAGTGATTGGATAGGCTGCATTCTCAGTGATGTCACTGGTCTCTAGTGAATGGATAGGCTGCATTCTCAGTGATGTCACCGCATTCTAGCAAATGGATAGGCTGCATTCTCAGTGATGTCACCACATTCTAGAAAATGGATAGGCTGCATTCTCAGCGATGTTGCCGCATTCTAGCGAATGGATAGGCTGCATTCTCAGTAATGTCACCGGTCTCTAGTGATTGGATAGGCTGCATTTTCAGTGATGTCACTGGTCTCTAGCGAATGGATAGGCTGCATTCTCAGTGATGTCACCGGTCTCTAGTAATTTGATAGGGTGCATTCTCAGCGATATCACCGCTCTCTAGTGAATGGATAGGCTGCATTCTCAGTGATGTCACCACTCTCTAGTGAATGGATAGGCTGCATTCTCAGTGATGTCACCGGTCTCTAGTAATTTGATAGGCTGCATTCTCAGTGATGTCACCAGTCTCTAGTGATTGGATAGGCTGCATTCTCAGTGATGTCACCGGTCTCTAGTGAATGTATAGGCTGCATTCTCAGTGATGTCACCAGTCTCTAGTGATTGGATAGGCTGCATTCTCAGTGATGTCACCGGTCTCTAGTGAATGGATAGGCTGCATTCTTAGTGATGTCACCGCTCTCTAGTGATTGGATAGGCTGCATTCTCAGTGATGTCACTGGTCTCGAGTGAATGGATAGGCTGCATTCGCAGTGATGTCACCACATTCTAGCGAATGGATGGGCTGCATTCTCAGTGATGTCACCGCTCTCTAGTGATTGGATAGGCTGCATTCTCAGTGATGTCACCGCATTCTAGCGAATTAATAGGCTGCATTCTCAGTGATGTCACCACATTCTAGCGAATGGATAGGCTGCATTCTCAGTGATGTCACCGGTCTCTAGTGATTGGATAGGCTGCATTTTCAGTGATGTCACCGGTCTCTAGCGAATGGATAGGCTGCATTCTCAGTGATGTCACCGGTCTCTAGTAATTTGATAGGCTGCATTCTCAGTGATGTCACCGCTCTCTAGTGAATGGATAGGCTGCATTCTCAGTGATGTCACCGCTCTCTAGTGAATGGATAGGCTGCATTCTCAGTGATGTCACCAGTCTCTAGTGATTGGATAGGCTGCATTCTCAGTGATGTCACCGCTCTCTAGTGAATGGATAAGCTGCGTTCTCAGTGATGTCACCGCTCTTTAGTGAATGGATAGACTGCATTCTCAGTGATGTCACCAGTCTCTAGTGATTGGATAGGCTGCATTCTCAGTGATGTCACCCCTCTCTAGTGAATGGATTGGCTGCATTCTCAGTCACCGCTCTCTGTGATTAGATTTGTATTCTTATTAATTCGATCTATATTTCTCCCATAATACATCTCTCTGCAGTAAAGCATGGATCAACTAAAATATAAAATACCTTTTAATACTTTACTAAACCTTCAGAAGATGATTTGTCCATGAAATAATACAAAGTACGATATGATCTATATTCCTCCAACCTGCAAAACTGGATTCTCATAAATCTGAAGTAAAGTCTGAACTTCCCTCCTCTGTCCATGATCTGACGTCTGTAATCCCGGATCCTCTACACCGCCGATATTTCATCAGAGGAATTGATGTAAATGATCCCTACCAGAGAGCGCCGCCACCTGCAAAACGCATCAACGGAGACCGTTTACAAATCACATCAGTTTACCAATCTCCTACTACCAACCGTGCAGACCGTCCATGGATTGACTGAAATCAAATGTTACAAATTAAATCATCTTTGAAACAATGTTTTTTTTTTTTTAAAGAGTTAGTACAATCTTTTTTAAATAGTGAACTCATCAGAGGAATGGTGGGAACCCCTCACAATAGGCACAGTAGATCTACAGACCTGGGAGCTCAGCACAGGGATTGTGTAAACCTCTCATATTGGGCACAGAAGGTGTACAGACCCAGGAATTCAGCCCAGGGATGGTGGCAACCCCTCAAATTGGACACAGCAGGTGTACAGCCCGGGAACTCAGCACAGGGATGGCGGGAACCCCTCATAATGGGCACAGTAGGTGCACAGACTCAAGAACTAAGCACAGAGATGGTGGGAACCCCTTATAATGGGCACAGCGGGTGTACAGACCCAGGAACTCAGCACAGGGATGGCAGGAACCCCTCATAATGGGCACAGTAGGTCTACCAACCCGAGAATTCAGCACAGGGATGGTGGGAACCCCTCATAATGGGCACAGCAGGTGTACAGACCCGGGAACTCAGCACAGGGATGGTGGGAACCCCTCATAATGGGCACAGCAGGTGTACAGACCCGGGAACTTAGCACAGGGATGGTGGGAACCCCTCATAATGGGCACAGCAGGTGTACAGACCCGGGAACTCAGCACAGGGATGGTGGGAACCCCTCATAATGGGCACAGCAGGTGTACAGACCCAGGAACTCAGCCCAGGGATGGTGGGAGCCCCTCATAATGGGCACAGCAGGTGTACAGACCTGGGAACTCAGCACAGGGATGGTGGGAACCCCTCATAATGGGCACAGTGGGTGTACAGACCCGGGAACTCAGCCCAGGGATGGTGGGAACCCCTCATAATGGGCACAGTGGGTGTACAGACCCGGGAACTCAGCCCAGGGATGGTGGGAACCCCTCATAATGGGCACAGCAGGTGTACAGACCCGGGAACTCAGCACAGGGATGGTGGGAACCCCTCATAATGGGCACAGCGGGTGTACAGACCCGGGAACTCAGCACAGGGATGGTGGGAACCCCTCATAATGGGCACAGCAGGTGTACAGACCCGGGAACTCAGCACAGGGATGGTGGGAACCCCTCATAATGGGCACAGCAGGTGTACAGACCCGGGAACTCAGCACAGGGATGGAGGGAACCCCTCATAATGGGCACAGCAGGTGTACAGACCCGGGAACTCAGCCCAGGGATGGAGGGAACCCCTCATAATGGGCACAGCAGGTGTACAGACCCGGGAACTCAGCCCAGGGATGGTGGGAACCCCTCATAATGGGCACAGCAGGTGCACAGACCCGGGAACTCAGCACAGGGATGGTGGGAACCCCTCATAATGGGCACAGCAGGTGTACAGACCTGGGAACTCAGCAGAGGCATCTCAGCAATTGAACCCTCAAGGGATAAAAGAGACTGCCACTGGGGAAAGCTCCAGTGTCCACGAAAAACTGAAATATTGGGTGGAGGCTTTTAATTTCCTTGAAAAAAGTGTCATTTTTTTCTCTGCTCTACCTGGAGCGTGCACGCCCACGCACACACACACTTACATATATTTGTGGGTGGGGGGGATCAACCAGGGTGATGGAGTGGCGGCTGCTGCAGGAATTATGCGATTTGTTCTGTTGTCTGTGAACAGGCCCCACCAGCTGCAGGTTATATGAGATGGGGCCACTGAACATAATTCTTTTGCTACAAACACGACTTTGTTCCAATTCTTTTAGCACCTGAAACCAAGTGAGAATAATAACTGTCATGGAGATATTTACAGCCTGGTAGTTGCCCCCCCCCCCCCCCCCCCCTTCATTCTACAGTCACACCAATCCATCTGCTAACTTCATCAGCTGAAACACGCGGCCACAGGCACAGAGCTGAGCGATTCCTCTCCATCCTCTCTTCACAGCACTTAAAGGGGGTCTCCACCTACAGGGGGATTTTACCTGCTGACAGATGCCCCTCTGCAACTATCAACACTCCCAGGAGTCAGCCAATTGCATCTTCTGAAAACTGAAGAAGAATTAGGGTTAGTAGTAGGGTAATGTTTAAGATTAGGGTAAGCATTAGTACTAGGGTAAAGATTAACACTAGGGTGTGGGTTAGCACTGGGTTGAGGGTTAGCACTGGGTTGAGGGTTAGCACTAGGGTAAGGGTTAGAGTTAACACTAGCGTAAGGGTTAACACTTGGGTTAGCTCTTGGTTAGGGCTTCACACTAAGGATAGGGTTATCACTAGTGTAAGGGTTATCAATAGTGATAGGGTTAGCATTAGGGTAAGGTTTAACACTAGGGTTAGCACTATGGTTAGGGTTAGCACTAGGGTAAGGGTTAGAGTTAACACTAGCGTAAGGGTTAACACTAGGGTTATCTCTTGGTTGGGCTTCACACTAAGGATAGGGTTATCACTAGGGTAAGGGTTATTAATAGTGATAGGGTTAGCATTAGGGTTGGAGTTAGCACTATGGTTAGTGTTAGTGCTAGGGTAATGGTTTGCACTAGGGATAGTACTAGAATTAGAGTTAGTACTTGGTTAAGGGTTAGCATTAGGGTAAGGGTTAACACTAGGGTAAGGGTTGGGACTTGGTTAGGGTTTCACACTATGGATAGGGTTATCACTAGGGTAAGGGTTAGCACTATGATTAGGGTTAGTGCTAGGGTAATGGTTTGCTCTAGGGAAAAGATTAGGACTAGGGATAGTACTAGAATTAGAGTTAGTACTTGGTTAAGGGTTAGCACTAGGGTAAGGGTTATCACTAGGGTAAAGGTTAGCACTAGAGTAAGAAACTGCACTTAAATTAGTGTTAGCACTAGGGTTGGGGTTAGCACTAGGGTTAGGTCCAGCACTTAGTTAAGGGTTAGCAATATGGTTAGAACTAGAGTTAGGGTTAGCACTAGAGTAGAGGTTACCACCAGGGTTAGCATTTGCACTTGGGTAAGGGTGAGCACTAGTGTTAGGATTAACACTAAAATTGGGGGTTAGCACTAGGGATAGGGTTAGCGCAAGAGTAGGGATTAGCACTCGGGTTAGGATCTGTAATTTGTTAAGGGTTAGCACTAGTGTAAGGGTTTCACACTAAGGTTAGGGTTATCACTAGGGTAAGAGTTATCAATAGTGATAGGGTTAGCATTAGGATAAGGGTTAACACCAGGGTTAGGGTTAGCACTTGGTTAGGGTTTCACACTAAGGATAGGGTTATCACTAGAGTAAGGGTTAGCACTATGGTTAGGGTTAGTCCTAGGGTAATGGTTTGCACTAGGGAAAAGATTAGGCCTAGGGATAGTACTAGAATTAGAGTTAGAGCTACAAGTATATCATGGAGCATATTGTATTTTTGTGTTGCAGACCCTTTTCTCCCCACTACCACCTAAGCCAGTGCCATCTTGAAAGCTTTCTGATGTCTATGTCCCAAAACAAAAAATAATAATTTAAATTAAAATAAATAAATTAATGAATTTAAATAAATAAAAATAATTATCTGTGATAGAATTTAGAATTAAATTAAATAAATTGGTAAAGAAATAGATACAATAATTAGAATAAATAAATAAAACAAATGAAACAATATATCGATAAATAATTCTTTGAAAAAAAAAAAAAATTAATAATTCACATTAAAATATAAAACAAAAATAAATAAATGCATTGAATAATTTAAAAAATAAACAAATACAAAATAAGTATTTATAATAGAAGTAATAAATAAACAAAATAAATTAAAATAAAAAATATTAATGTAAAATAAAAAATAAACAAAATAATTAAACTAAATAAAAATCAAATATTTATTTATAGTAGAATAAATGCATAAACCAATAGATAAGATAATAAAAAAAAGGAAAGAATAATTAAAAAAAATAAACAAATAACATAGAAGTATTTATTATAGAAGAAATAAATAAACAAAATAAATTAAAATAAAAAAATATTAATGTAAAATAAAAAATAAACAAATAAAATAGTTAAAATAAATAAAAATCAAATATTTATTTATAGTAGAATAAATGCATAAACAAATAGATAAGATAATACAAAAATAAATGCACTGAATAATTAAAAAAAATAAACAAATAGCATAGAAGTATTTATAATAGAAGAAATAAATAAAATTAATTAAAATAAAAAAAAAATATTAATGTAAAATAAAAATAAACAAATAAAATAATTAAAATAAATAAAAATCAAATATGTATTTATAGTAGAATAAATGCATAAACAAATAGTTAAGATAATAAAAAAATAAATTCATTGAATAATTAAAAACATAAACAAATAACATAGAAGTATTTATAATAGAAGAAATAAATAAACAACATTAATTAAAATTAAAAAAAATATTAATGTAAAATAAAAAATAAACAAATAAAATAATTAAAATAAATAAAAATCAAATATTTATCTATAGTAGAATAAATGCATAAACAAATAGATAAAATAATAAAAAAATAAATAAAATGAATCCACAAATCTGTAAATAATTATATAAAATAGAATGAATAAATTAATAAACAACTTAAGAAAAAAAAATAATAATATCCCTATTTACATAAATAAAGCCATTAAAACACTTGCCACTACTGATCTTTGGGTCTGCCCCCTTCTACCCTGTTGCCCCAGGCGGAGGTCCATAGGCTTTATGGTAAATGCGGCCCTGTACCTGATTATTAAGCCCAGCGTTTTGTCAGGGCGGTAAATCATTATGAATGCAGCTGATAGAGCGTCTCACAAATTGTCAGCCATGGCTCACAAAGAAAGCTCCCCATTTTCTCCTCCATCCCTCCCCGCTTTTCCCCCACTGCCCCCCCCGGGCCCCCCCATCTGCTTCAATCCCCCAGCTCTCAGACCCAGCTGATTGATTCCAGAGATGTCCCGATTGTGAGAGCTTTCCTTTACAACATTGCACCGCTGTTCACCATCACCATTAACGTCAGCCGGGCGCAGGGGGCGGCCATACTTCCTGCAGGAAAGTGGCTTTATGGACTGTCGCTAACCACAGGATATTAAACAGATTTTTAATGTACCCCTATAGGGTTCATTCCTTACCCCCCCTCCACCTGCCCCCCCCCCTTGTAGATCGCCTGTGTGCAGTCGCCAGGGCAAGAGACGGGCCATAATTCAGATTAAATCGCAGCAACTCCACTAAATATCCATTAAAAATTAAAGGGTGTTTAACGGCGGTCCGTGGGATAAAATACAACAGAGCAAAGCCAAAGCTCGGTGCAAACCAAAAGCGCAATAATTGTTTGCACAAAATAATGCAAAGATTTTATTTTTTTTTTTACATTTTTATTATATTAAATAAATTTTATAAAATAAATGGTGGATTTAAAAAAAAAAAAAAGAATAAATAATTCATCTACTGTACGTTTACATCTCACAAAATTAGAATGAATATCATCAAAAAGTTAATTTATTTCAGTAATTCAATTAAAAAAAGTGAAACTCATATATTTTATATATATATTCATTACACACAGAGTGATATATTTCAAGCATTTATTTTCTTTTTTTAATTTTGATGGTTATGGCTTACAGCTAGTGACACCCCAAAATTCAGTATCTCAGAAAATTAGAATATTACATAAGACAAATAAAAAAAAAAGATTTTTAATACAGATATGTTGTCTTAGTGAGAAGTATGTCCATGTACAGTATAGTAAAGTATGTCCATGTACAGTATAGGATGCACTCAATACTTGGTCGGGGCTCCTTTTGCATGAATTATGGCATCAATGCGGCGTGGCACGGAGGAGAACAGCCTGAGGCACTGCTGAGGTGTTACGGAAGCCCAGGTTGCTCTGATAGCGGCCTTCACCTCGTCTTCATTGTTGGGTCTGGTGTCTCTCATCTTCCTCTTGACAATACCCCACAGATTCTCTATGGGGTTTAGGTCAGGCGAGTTTTCTGGCCAATCAAGCCCAGTGATACCATGATCATGTGACCAGGTATTGGTACTTTTGGCAGTGTGGGCAGGTGCCAAGTCCTGCTGGAAAATGAAATCAGCATCTCCATAAAGCTGGTCTGCAGAGGGAAGCATGAATAGCTCTAGAATTTCCTGGTAGAGGGCTGACTTTGCACTTGATAAAACACAGTGGACCAACACCAGCAGATGACATGGCTACCCAAACCATCACTGACTGTGGAAACTTCACACTGGACCTCATGCAACTTGGATTATGTGCCTCTCCCCTCCTCGTCCAGACTCTGGGACCTCTTCCTCCAGACTCTGGGATCTCTTCCTCCACACTCCGGGGCCTCTTCCTCCACACTCCGGGGCCTCTTCCTCCACACTCCGGGGCCTCTTCCTCCACACTCCGGGGCCTCTTCCTCCACATTCCGGGGCCTCTTCCTCCACACTCTGGGGCCTTGATTTCCAAATGAAATGCTACATTTTCCACAGTCAGTGATGATTTGGGGGAGTCATGTCATCTGTTGGTGTTGGTCCACTGTGTTTTATCTAGTCCAAAGTCAGCCAGGGTTAGTGCTAGATTTACAGGGAGGGTTAGTGTTAGGATTACTGGAGGGGTTATGCCCCGTACACACGATCGGAAATTCCGCCAGCAAAAGTCCGATGTGAGCTTTTGGTTGGAAATTCCGACCGTGTGTATGCAGGCCCGGATTTACTCCCTTTGCCGCCCCAAGGCCAGGCCCTTCAATGCCGCCCCCCCCCCCCCCACACCACCAGAAAGAGCCCCCAGACATAATACGGTCAAAGACTGCAGACATGATACAAGAGATGGTCAGAGACTGCAATCATAGTACAGGAGATGGCCAGAGACTGCAGACATGATACAGGAGATGGTCAGAGACTGCAGTTCCTATGGACATTAGTAGATAATGGCCGATCGGCCCTCTCACCTGACCCAGCGATACAGCAATGCTTCCCCTGATCAGGAGTCAGCTCACTCTGAATTGCCCGTGGCGACTCCGTTGGGTAGCACCCAGATCTGTATTCCTGCAATGACTCCATTCCTTTCTCCACCAGGGATGACGCCAGGCTGTGTGGCTTTCCCTCTGGTGGCGCAGGGCAGCGGGGTTCTCTCTCTGATGGTGTTCCCTCAGCACTGCCCTCTCCCTCTGGAGCCCTGGGTGTACTTTCCTGGGTGTAGACCCCCCCAGGACAAACTACCCCCTTCCATTAGTACAGACCCCCCCAGGACAAACCCCCCACCATTAGTACAGACCCCCCCAGGACAAATCCCCCCTCCCTTCATTAGTACAGACCCCCCCAGGACAAACCCCCCCTCCCTTCATTAGTACAGACCCCCCCAGGACAAACCCCCCTCCCTTAGTACAGACCCCCCAGGGCAAACCCACCCCCCTCCCTTAGTACAGACCCCCCCAGGACAAACCCACCTCCCTTCATTACTACAGACCCCCCCAGGACAAACCCACCTCCCTTCATTAGTACAGACCCCCCAGGACAAACGCCCCTCTATTAGTACAACCCCCCCCAGGACAACCCCCCTCCATTAGCACAAACCCCCCCAGGTCTACCCCCCTCCATTAGTACAAACCCCCCCCCCAGGAAAACCCCCTCTCCATTAGTACAACCCCCCCCAGGTCAACCCCCACCCCCTCCATTAGCACAGACCCCCCAAGGACAAACCGCCCCCCCTTCATTAGTACAGACCCCCCAGGACAAAACCGCCCCCCCTTCATTAGTACAGACCCCCCAGGACAAAATCCCCCCTTCATTAGTACAAACCCCCCAGGACAAACCCCCCCTTCATTAGTACAAACCCCCCAGGACAAAACCCCCCCTTCATTAGTACAAACCCCCCAGGACAAAACCCCCCCTTCATTAGTACAACCCCCCCAGGACAAACCCCCCCTTCACTAGTACAGACATCCCAGTACAACCCCCCCCCCTCCATTAGTACAACCCCCCCAGGACAAACCCCCCCTTCACTAGTACAGACATCCCAGGACAACCCCCCCTCCATTAGTACAACCCCCCCAGGACAAACCCCCCCTTCACTAGTACAGACATCCCAGGACAACCCCCCCTCCATTAGTACAACCCCCCCAGGACAAACCCCCCCTTCACTAGTACAGACATCCCAGGACAACCCCCCCCCCTCCATTAGTACAACCCCTCAGGACAACCTCCCCTCCAAGTGTGTACAATAGATAGAACAGATGGAGACAGGCACAGGCTTGGGCGGGACTCGGGAGTGAGAGACAGAGGAGAACATGCCCCCCCCCCCGCCGCACAGAGACCAGCCGCTCCGATCTTCGGCGGCTGCTCTCCTTCTCTGACAGGAGGAGGGAGGGGGGACGGGCTTGAGCAGCGAAAGACAGCGGTGGCGGCGGTGACCTGCGGAGGGAGCCGCCTCAGTTGGACACAGAGAGGAGGAGGAGGGAGAGGAGCACTCTAGCGCTTCAGCGCCCCCACCTCTCTGGCGCCCGGGTGCACTGCATGCTGATGTTAGTGTGGGGGGGCGGCGCCGCCCCTGTACCACTGCCGCCCCGAGGCCTGGCCTCGGTGGCCTTGTGGGAAATCCGGCCCTGTGTGTATGCTCAATCGGAAAGATTGAGAGCATGTTCGAAATTCCGATCGTCTGTAGCAATTCCGACGAGCAAAAAACCACGCATGCTCGGAAACATTTCGACGCATGCTCTGAAGCACTGAACTACATTTTCACGGCTCGTCGTAGTGTTGTACGTCACCGCATTCTTGACGGTCGAAAGTTCAGAGAACTTTTGTGTGACCGTGTGTATGCAAGGCAAGCTTGAGCGGAATTCCGTCTGAAAAACCATCAGAGATTTTTCTGACGGAAATTCCAATCGTGTGTATGGGGCATTAGTGTTAGGATTACAATGAGAGTTAGTGTTAGACCCCTTTCACACCGAGGGCGTTTTGCAGGCGCTATAGCGTTAAAAATAATGCCTGCAATCCACCCTCAAACAGCTGCAGCATTGTCTCCAGTGTGAAAGCCCGAGGGCTTTCACACCGGAGCGCTGCGCTGGCAGGACGTCAGGAAAGGTCCTGTCAGCAGCTTCTTTGGAGCGGTGAAGGAGCGGTGTGTTTACCGCTCCTCCACAGCTGCTCACAATTGAAATCAATGGGGCAGCGCTGGGATACCGCCGGCAAAACGCCACCATTGCGGCGCATTGCGGGTGGTTTTAACCCTTTCTCGGCCGTTAGCGGGGGGTAAAAGCTCCCCGCTATTGGCCGAAATGCGCCGCAAATCCGACAGTAAAACGCTGCTAAAAATAGCTGCATTTTACCGCCGACGCTATGGGCAGCCCGGAGTGAAAGGGGTCTTAGGGTTACAAGAAGGGTTAGGTTACAGGGAGGGTTAGTGATGAGATTACTGGAAGGGTTAGTGTTGGGATTTCAGAGAGGGTTAGTGTTTGAATTACAGGGAGAGTAAGTGTTAGGATTATGGGGAGGGTTAGTGTTAGAATTACAATGAGAGTTAGTGTTAGGGTTACAAGAAGGGTTAGGTTACAGGGGTGGCTAGTGTTGGGGTTACAGGGAGGGTTAGTGTTAGGATTACAGGGAAGGTTAGTGTTAGGGGTAGAGGGAGGTTTAATATTAGGCTTCATGCCCACGGCCGTACAGAGACCGCACAGCATGCAGAGCCTGATTAATTATTCTCCCAGGGGGTTGCCTTAAGGGCCCCTGAATCCCCACAGTCATATTCTCTTAGAAATAATGTTAGGATTACAGTGAGGGTTAGGGTTACAGGGAGGGTTAGTGTTGGGATTACTGGGAGGGTTAGTGTTGGGGTTACAGGGAGGGTTAGTGTTGGGGTTACAGGGAGGGTTAGTATTAGGATTACAGGGAGGGTTAGTGTTAGGATTACAGGGAGGGTTAGTGTTGGGATTACAGGAAGGGTTAGTATTAGGATTACAGGGAGGGTTAGTGTTGGGATTACAGGGAGGGTTAGTGTTGGGGTTACAGGGAGGGTTAGTATTAGAATTACAGGGAGGGTTAGTGTTGGGATTACAGGGAGGGTTAGTGTTGGGATTATAGGGAGGGTTAGTATTAGGATTACAGGGAGGGTTAGTGATGGGATTACTGGGAGGGTTAGTGTTGGGATTACAGAGAGGATTAGTGTTGGGATTACAGGGAGGGTTAGTGTTGGGATTACAAGGAGGGTTAGTGTTGGGATTACTGGGAGGGTTAGTGTTGGGATTACAGGGAGGGTTAGTGTTGGGATTACAGAGAGGATTAGTGTTGGGATTACAGGGAGGTCCCTGTACTACTTTGGTCCGACTTTGATGTGAGTTGAGGTCCATAGACCTCAAGTTTACACAGGCATTCCCTGAAATGGTGGCGAAATCGCAGCAAAATCACGGCAAAGTCAGCGACTTTCAAGTCGCAGCACTGTGAAAGGGGCCTGAATTAGAAAATGAATTTGAATTTGAAATGGAAACATATTGCAATAAATACAGTAAGGTATAAGATTGAAATAAGATGATGATTCCTACGTAGGCTGCTTTATAGAATAAAATAAAAAAGAAAAGAATACAATAGAATAGAAAATGAAGGAATAGAAAAGAATAGCACAGAATAGAATAAAATAGACTAAAATAGAATAGAAAATAAAGGAATAGAATATAGCCGTCTAATGATGAAAACGCCTATATTCATTCTATTTTTTTCCATTCTATTCAATTCTTCTCTATTATACTATTTTATTTTATATTCTATTCCATTAATTTCTATTCTATTCTATTTTATTCTATTCTTTTCTATTATTTTTTATTCTATTCTATAAAGCAGTCTATGTAGTAATCATCATCTTATTTCACTTTTATACCTTACTGTATTTATTGCAATATGTTTCCATTTAGAATTCAAATTTCGATATTTTGTTTCTGTAGAATTAATGATTAGTTTAAATGTATTATTATTGTTATTCAGAAATTAGGATACACCTTAATCTCCGAATAATGTAAACTTAGTCCCAATTTCGTTTTGTAATAAAACGAATCGCACATGTGTAGTTACAGGCTGGGCTAGTGTTAGGATTACAGGGAGGGTTAGCGTGAGTGCTGCAGATAGGGTTAGTGTTAGGATTACAAGGACAGTTAGTATTAGGAGTACAGGGAGGGTTAGTGTTAGGATTACAGGCAGAGCTGGTGTTAGGATTACAGGCAGGGTTAGTGTCAGGATTATAGGGAAGGTTAGTGTTAGGATTACAGGGAGGCTTAGTATTAGGAGTACAGGGAGGGTTAGCATTAGGAGTACAGGGAGGGTTAGCATTAGGAGTACAGGGAGGGTTAGCATTAGGAGTACAGGGACGGTTAGTGTTAGGATTACAGGGACAGTTAGTATTAGGAGAAGAGGGAGGGTTAGTGTTAGGATTACAGGAGGTTAGTGTTAGGTTTACAGGCAGGGTTAGTGTTAGGATTACAGGGACGGTTAGTATTAGGGGTACATGGAGGGTTAGTGTTAGGATTACTGGGAGGGTTAGTATTAGGGATACAGAGAGGGTTAGTGTTAGGATTACAGGGAGGGTTAGTATTAGGGGTACAGGGAGGGTTAGTGTTAGGTTTACTGGGAGGGTTAGCGTTAGGTTTACAGGCAGGGTTAGTGTTAGGATTACAGGGACGGTTAGTATTAGGGGTACATGGAGGGTTAGTGTTAGGATTACTGGGAGTGTTAGTATTAGGGGTACAGGGAGGGTTAGTGTTAGGTTTACTGGGAGGGTTAGCGTTAGGATCACTGGGAGGGTTAGTATTAGGGGTACAGGGAGGATTAGTGTTAGGCTTACAGGCAGGGTTAGTGTTAGGTTTACAGGCAAGGTTAGTGTCAGGATTATAAGGAAGGTTAGTGTTAGGATTACAGGGAGGGTTAGTGTTAGGATTACAGGAGGGTTAGTGTTAGGTTTACAGGCAGGGTTAGTGTTGAGATTACAGGGAGGGTTAGTATTAGGGGTACAGGCAGGGTTAGTGTTACAATTACAGTGAGAGTTAGTATTAGGAGTACAGGGAGGGTCTGTGTTAGGATTACAGGCAGGGTTGGTGTTGGGTTTGCAGGCAGGGTTAGTGTCAGGATTATAGGGAAGGTTAGTGTTAGGATTGCAGGGAGGGTTTCTTCTTAGGACTACAGGGAGGGTTAGTGTTAGGATTACAGGAGGGTTAGTGTTAGGTTTACAGGCAGGGTTAGTGTTAGGATTAGTGGGAGGGTTAGTATTAGGGGTACAGAGAGGGTAGTGTAAGGATTACAGGGAGGGTTAGTATTAGGGGTACTGGGAGGATTAGTGTTAGGATTACTGGGAGGGTTAGTGTTAGGGGTACAGTTAGGGTTAGTGTTAGGATTACAGGCAGGGTTAGTGTCAGAATTATAGGGAAGGTTAGTTTTAGGATTACTGGGAAGGTTACTGTTAGAATTACAAATAGAGTTAATGTTAGCTATACAGGGAAGGTTAGTGTTAGGATTACATGCAGGATTAGTGTTAGGGGTACAGGGAGGGTTGGTATGCGAGATTCAGGGAGGATTAGTGTTAGGGTTAAAGGAAGAGTAAGTGTTAAGGTTACAAGGAGGGTGAATGTTATGGTTACAGGCAGGGTTAATGTAAAAGTTGGGTTTACCAGGAAGGTTAGTGCTAAAGGGAGTGTTTGTGTAATGGTACAGGGAGTGTTAATGTTAGGGGTACAGGGAAGGTTAGTGTTAGGATTATAGGAATGTTAGTGTTAGGGACACAGAGAGGGCTACACCTAGAGGGGTCTCTAACTAAAACTAAAAAAAGGTTTGGTTATACATACACTTTAACGTACACAACCAGAGAGGGTGCTCCTCATGTGGCATACAGAAGGTCATAATTGGAGGAAGTCCTTTCACACACTCTAGGTGGCCAAAAGCACATGATTAGCCTAGATGGTCCATCAGTGACATACAGAACATCTTAAATGGAGAAAACTCCTACTACAACCTGTAGCAGTTCAGGTGTGCATAAGCAGGGTGGGTGCTCTGGGTTCTTCAGGACCCTGCAAAGAGGACCTTTTCGCATGTGGACTCCATCAAGATGGACCGGGAGTCATTTGGCACACATCAAGGGTCTTGTAAACAGCGGAGAAGTCAACAACCTGGCTAGAGGGGTCTTCCTGTACTGTATACCAGGAAAAGTACAGTATGGGGGGTCAATATGGGTGGAATCTGCAACATCTAGGAGTAGTAGTACTGCACAATGTGGGGGAGTCTTCCTGCACACCTCGAGGTGTCATTAGGCCTTGTGGATGTGGTCAAATTCCACGTTGTACGTTAGAAGGCCTCCAGGTCAGGACACATGGGTCTCCAGGTCTTCAAAAAGCCCTCACAATGCTTGTGACACCTGAAATTCTTTCTTATTTTTATAAATTCAGGGTGTACATGCTGACCTCACAGCACAGGGGGGGGGGGTGTCTCCCCCCACCCGCTGAATTACCCGCCTGCCCTGGGATCTTTCCTGCGTTGTGTATTCTTGCCTTTGCGGTCTGGAGCAGGGCCGGTTAAACAGCTGCAGCTGTTGTTGGATTGCTCAGCGGAGGTTCCAAACTCTGATTGTCCTGCAGGAAGTGAAAGATTATCTGCAATAAGACATAATAACCCAAATAAATCCTTCTCAATAAGATAAGCTGTGAGGGCTTTGTCCTGCAAAAGATTATTTAATTGGGGGTGTATGACTCACATAATGCCGCCGTAAACCGACGTGTGATTGGGGGATCGAGCGCTTTTCCTGTTCTTCTGAAAATGATGCAGAGTTAACCATCTGTGAACCTCAACTTCCTACCAGTTGTGTTACAGCATCGCCTCACCTGTCCTGGTGACTTGGAATGACCTAGATAGGAATAAAACGACTTCTCCACCTTGTAACGGGAGATCTCAATAAATTACAACCCCCAAAATTGAGTCCAATACTAGTAGTACAAATGTTCTGCCAAGCTTTACAGAGCACAGAGCAACCAGTCACCTCAGTCTCTCCACCAGAGGAGCTTACACTCTAATATCCCCTCCCCCACAGTCTCACACAATTAT